>NW_013668148.1:58874-65285 GCF_000517525.1 Limulus polyphemus
ACCTGTAATATTTAGGAGAGTCAAAATAGGGATTTGTAGCTTGAGGAAATAATGTCAACACCACGTCTCAAACTTTAAGCTTGTTTGTTTATTTTGTTTGCGATTGCATTTTCACTTTAAACTAATTATTTTGTTTCTATATATTTTTTTAAGATCCCTATTCCCAGTTTTTTAATTTAAGAGTTTTTAACAATCTTGTTGATTCCTCTTTTTAAACTTGTATAGCATGATTTGCTATCAAACGTTTGCCACAAATCGCAACGACTGTTAGACATTATATTCCTAACTTGGAGCTTCCCAGTGGCTCAGCGAGAAGTCTGAAGATTCCTAACTCTAAAAACGGGGTTTCGATACTCGTTATGAGCACAGGACAGATAGTCCATTGTGTAGCTTTGTGCTTACCAACACACAAAACTCCTAAAAGCAGAGACTCCTAGAGTTTATATACAACTGTTCCTAATTTTGAACTACTGACCAGAAGGAGTACAGCCAATTAGCACCCAACACCTTAACGACTTTACCCAGCTCCTAGACAGAATAATGGACTGATTGTCACTTTCATAAAGTGCCAACAGATGAAAACATGGAACACTTTCAGCAGCATCATGGCTTGAGTCTTGGACCTATCAATCTACAACTCAGCATGCTAACCACTACTAACAATAGATCATTCCCAGCCTCACAAAGCATAAGGTAGAAATAGTGCCCCCAAGCAATATTATTATTGTTATTCGTGATAAAGTATTTAACACATACACCTATCATATTAACACAAACATTAATTATTCTAGCAAATATAAAGGTATACAACAAACTTAATGCTCTTATTATATCAAATGTAAAGCATTAAACAGACTTTACCTACCCTACCACTCTGAGATGTTTTTTTATACTATGAAAAAATTTTCTTCCTTAAGCTGAATATTCATTGATTTAGTGTTAATTGTATAATTAAAATGCACCTATAATTAACGCATCCATTCAACATTTTATATAAAAAAATTGCAAGTTTTGTGGTATTTGGCATCTTTTCTTCCCCTTTTCGCGTAGAATATGTTGCGTTGCTTTGAGATATTTGCACATCATTGATTGGCCTGCAAAATGGAAACATAAATGGATTCTTTCGTCACGTGGTGGGAGCTTGTCCAGTCATTGAATGTTTTGATTCTGGAAATCGAAGGGGAATGAAAATCATTGCAAAAGCAATGACATTTGATCACGTAATACGTGATGGATCCAGTGGTAGGTGGATGGGTAAATGAGGACCAACTATTTACAGAACTACTGTCTGCAATTTACAACTTTCTGCCATATCTTATTCTATTTTGGCCTTTGATATTTGTAATCAAATAAAGGCCTGTGGATGTAATATGTTTGGCCTAATAGGTTATCATGGTAAGAAACTAGAGCTCAGTGCTTGTACAGTGGTTAGTCTGATTTAAGTTTTCATGTAGGAACTAGTATTTGCACTTTAACCCTGATATTTCCTCATTGGAACTTAACTCTTGTTACATAAAATCCGGACAATTGTGAAAGACTCGTGCATGTGAGTGATAGATGTGCTAAGTGTGCTCGCCATTAGGCAACAACACAGTGGTAACATAGCTATATTCTGGTCAAGGTTACTGGACTTGGACGTTCAGAAATGCTTGGGAAAAATTTACTGCAAGCGTGTATATATGTATTATCATAGAAATGCCATTTGACCAGGGCAATAGTTTTGTAGTTGTAACTAATTATGTTATATCTTCCAAAGCTATACTTCTAGCTAAACTTCTAACCAATCAGAAAACACTTTGATCAAGCACTTTCAATCTAGACCTTAGCCATCCAAGATATGGTTCTTGATCTCTCTTTACATCTTATCTGTTTAACTAGAGTGATCAGGGACTTATTGAATTAAATGATCTACCCATGTTCTCACTATTGAAGATTACATCTCATTCCAAAACATTAATGAATATCCTGAAGTAGTGAAAATTCTGAGGAGGGTGTGTTTTAGCTTGTCTGTAGCTGCTCTTGAGCCTATGGAGGAGGTAACTTTGCTGGCAGAATCCCCTGATATGCTGATTCTATCTGATATCACTGGCAGTTTTATCCTAAACACCAGGGAATCAGTTACTACTCCTATGAGCACTGTAGTGTTCTCTAATCTTCCTGCCCTGGGAAAAGTTAAAGAAGTCCTTGTTACCATCTCAGGACCGAGCCTTTCTGTTGCATGGCCCATATAGTCAGTTCCACATGTACGTATTTGACCTATGTACCGTGTATAATCTGCACTCAAGTCGATTATGGTATGGTATTTTATACATTAGTCACATATTATCATAAGTCATTCCCATATGGTGTTACTAAACTTTCCTCAGAAAATAATTATGAATAACTTGTTAATTTTACATTAAAGTATTGTTTAGTGAGATTGTTCATCTATAAGTTCGGAAATACCTCCCTTGTTTTAACTTATGGGATGACAAAGTAACACTGGTGGCAAGATGAGTCTGGAACAGTTGAATCTTTTGTGAGAAGCATATATATATAGGTTTGTTCTCCCAGCCTTATCTATAATTTCTCCTAGCACAAGTATCTCTCCTCACCTAGAAACAAGTGTGAAAGTCTTTCGTTTCGTGAATACGTTTTTGACTGAATTGTATTCGAGTGTTTTGTGTCTAATGCAGATAAGATAACCTGCTTTTGAATAGCTCTAAAACTTGTCTTCACCAACTCAATCCTGAAGAAACATTTAAAGGATTTTTGAATCGACCTTTTTTTTTTGACAGAAATGTAATTTTTAGGGTTTATAATAACATACTGTCACAATTTGTTTTTCAAAAATGTAACATAAAGGCCAAAATATAGTGAAAAACTGCCGATATTGTGATGCACTTCCACTCGCCCAATAGTTGATCAAGTTGAAAGTCTTGTGACTTGAGGACACATTTTACATGAAGATTTGTGGCTGTCATTCTGCATTGAGTCAAGCTGTTTATTACAGTGAAAATAGAGATGAGCTTTTAGGGTGTACATGATAATAAACTTCACATTTAACCTTATCAACTTCAGCTCCTAGAAGAGGTTTCTACTCAAGATTCACAAAGTGGAAGGTAGCAATATTCTTCAGAACATACTAAGGAGGAGGAAGAAGTAAACAGGAAACAACTTGGTAACGCTGATTTGTAAATATGTTATATAGCTATAACCTGTGTTGGCTATAGCAGTCCATTTCACACTGGTTTCAGCTCACAATTTGCTGTTGAAATATACAACTCACTAGTGATGTGTGTGTTTATAACAATAAGGAAATGTAGGGGTTTCCATCGAGTAGAAGCAACTTATTATTTTATAGTGGGTTTCTATCGAGCAGAAATAATCTGGATTTGTTATAGCAAGGTTCCACTGAGTGCAAGCAAAAAAGCTCTTACAAACAGAAGGGCATCATCAAATAGCGACTTTGTAATTTTCGATCAGCAGGTGGGTCAACATTTTGATTTAATCCAGACATTATCATTATTCATTTGGCTAACGACTTCATTCAAGGCCTAGCTTTTCGTTATTGTTATTATTATTTATTTGGCTAACGAATTATTCAAGGCCTAACATTAATAATAACAATAACTACTAGCTTATGTTGCAGGGGCACTTGGGAGATGAGAAAAGTATTGAAGTGAAAATCTAGTATTGAGTTAAAAAAAAGGGGAGAATAATTAAAATAGAGTATCATTCCCCAAACTATTTTCATATTTTTATTTAACAGTATAAATATACTTATATCAACAAAAATAAATAAGTGTAAGAAAGACTCACTTTACAGTGATGTCTGTTTTCGTATGCTTTCCAAGGTCTGGTATTCAGTCAGTGAATTGTCATTGTTGAATTGTATATGACACTTCCCATTTGCTTCTGAACTTCTAGATTTTGATATACCTTTACCATAAAATATTGTTAGCATGGCATATGGTTTTAATTTATTACAACCTCTACGGTGGCCAATTATAGCCAGACCATCAACGTCTTTTTTTAAGTCACATTTAAAGTAGTCCGAACATACCTTGCAGTATTTGGTTGGAGTAAAGTTAATGCATTTAATTGTATGTGTTCAAACCTTTCTTATTAGAGAATACATTAGAAAATGAAAGAAATTAATCTTTTTTATTTTTGTTAGTGCACCCATTAACTACACAATACATACACCAACGAAATCTCAAAATTCCTCACATCAAATTCAATGCCTGTTATGACAGCTGGCTTATACGTTTGATTTCCGTGACGCTGAGTGTCTTCAGCAACATGTGCAACATAATGTCGACACGGTTTCACTTCTTTTTCTTGTTTTTTTTGCTTTTAGGTCACATTAAAAAACAAATTAAGATAACATGTTACAGTTGGTCCTAAACATTACATTTCTTCAAAGCAGTTGATTCATAAAGCCTTTATTCTGCCATTCCTCCAGTTATTGTATTACTACTCGTACCTGTAGGAAGTCAGTGCATCTGAGAATACCTCAACTGACCAATCAGAACACTCGATTGTAAATCTTAACACCCTCTAAAATTTGAGGAAACTTGGACTCCTACAACTTTTCTTTAATCTGGAGTAATTAATAATTTAGCCAATCCACGTCTGGACCAGTATGTTTTCGTATGGAATAGCATGAATATCCATTTTATTCTTCATCTGTTTGAGGTATACAACAGTTAAATGGATATGTCGTGGAAGAAACTTGTGTGCACCTGAACTGTGTTGCTTTTCTGTACAGAGATTCTTTTTGATTAAACTGCGTACTGTTGCCTGGGGCTAATTGACGTTTTTTTTTAATTGACCTTTGTGTTCACGTGTTCTCACTTGTTCCGAGAAACAACACTTTCTTTACCTCGGCTGAGGTTCAGTTTCTTGAATGTCTTTTTCATTAACTACAAGCGATATCCTAAATCTCCGATCTGGACAATCGTTATGATCTGAATATGAATATTTTGCGATGGAAAGAGTTGCTGCACACTTTTCCCAAAATTAATCAATTTTCGGTGGCGTCAGACTACCTAAGAAATGTCATATAATGATAAGATATAGTTCCGATACATCCCACCGCACGTTCATATCGGCTGTGATTGTTAACTTGTTGATTTGTATATTTAAAATTGTTTCAATATAATGCACTCATATTTCTGTACATACTAAAGTTTGTGGAATTATGGTTTGTCAGCATGTTATACAAACTAACTACCATCTTCTCACCAACATTCGTATGTTTTTAATTTACATTTGCTAAGAAAATTGCTTTAATATAATGCTTTGTTTGTTTGTAATTAAGCACAAAGCTACACAATAGGCTATCTGTGATCTGCCCACCACGGGTATCGAAACCCGGATTCTAGCGTTGCAAGTCCGCTGATTAATATAATGCAGTCATCTTTCTGTACACACCAAAGTTCGTGAAATTAAGGTTCGTCAGCATGTTATACAAACTAACTAATATTATACCATCTTCTCACGAACATTCGTATCTTTTTAATTTACATTTGCAAAGAAGGAAAAATTTAGCCGAAAATGATTGTTCGAAAAATTTGCTGATTAACTAAAGAAAGTGACTCATTTTATTAATAAAACTACTTAGAATATTATTTCTATTTCAAAATTTTTATATTTATACAGCTGTGCCACTTTACGGACTTACAATGCTGAAATGCGGGGTTCGACTCTCCGATGTGGAGAGAATGCATATATCCCATTATGTAATTTTGCACTAAAAAGCAATATGTGTATGTCTTTGCTTCTATATATTTACAGCTGTTAACAACATTCAATCTACACTTTTTCGTAATTTTCCGTATATATATATACACAGCGTGGTCACAAGTAAATAGACACCATCTTTTCACACAAAAAAAAGAAAATGTTCAGTCATATTCACATGAATTGATATATTTATAATCTAATTAATATCTAGTAGGTCTTCCTTTCGCTTCGTAGAGTTCGTTGATCCTTTGGAGCATCGTGAGAATCATCTCGACAATTCTAGATTGTGGGATTTCCGCCCACTCTTGCTTCAAAACTTGGAATAGATCAACTTCGAAGAGCGGTTTTTTTGGTTGTTTCTTGACTTGCCGGTCGAGTATGGCCCAGAGGTTTTCGATGGGGTTCATGTCAGGAGATTGGCTCGGCCAGGGCAACTTCTGGATACCATTTGCTCCTGCACTTTTGGGTGTTTCTAGCCAGTGTGACACGGTGCTCCGTCTTCCTGGAACAACGTTGTGTTCTTGTCCACGAAACCCCGAGGAATAAAGTGGCAAGAGTCCTTCCTCCAATATTTCGACGTATTTCGCAAAATGTTTGTTGCCAACGCACTCCACTAAGCTCGGTCTCCCACCAACCCAAACAAATCCCCAAACCATCACGCTGAAACCACTATGCTTCACA
>NW_013668148.1:65763-69516 GCF_000517525.1 Limulus polyphemus
CATGTTGTAGCACAAGATAATTAGTGTGCGGACCATTTTCATTCATATCGTGCTCTGTGTACACAAATTAGTCAGCATAAATCAGTTAAATGACGAAAAATTAGGTGTATATTTGCTTGTGACCACTCATTATATATATATATATATATATGTGTGTGTGTGTGTATGTATGTATGTATATATATATATGTGTGTGTGTGTGTGTATGTATGTATGTGTGTGTGTGTGTGTGTGTAAGATAGATTTTAGCTTTCTCATATATTACTTCATGAAGACCATCTGCAAAAACAAAATGTTTACTTTTGTGTTTGCAAATCTTGTAATATAACATATGAAGTCAATAATATAACAAGCAGAAATTTGTAATACTATAGTTATCGATGTATATTTCTGTCTTTCCCCAAACGACGCTTTCTCGAACTGGCGTATTACTCTGCTTTCAGACACTGTGCAACGGGTATAAAACTCCGGGAACGATGACATGACGTACTAGTCTTTCAGTTGACGTGGTCGGAAGCGGGTAAGGTATTCTACAACTATTAATTTAAAGGAACTTCATGTATAAGGATTTTACGTTACTATTTCATGAACTGACCACACATATTATTTTGTCTGGGGACAGTGTTTATTTTTTTTCTTTACAACTGACCACAGACATTATTTTGCGAAAGTTCGGGGACAGTGTTTAATTTTTTACACCACGAAATGGCAGAGCCTGAATTAGCAAAAATGCTAGCTCGTCGTCAGGCCATCAATGAGTACACCATTAGTCCGGAAAACGAACGTGTTTGTTCGTTTAACCCTTACAAAGAATTCGCAGAATTCTCGAGAAAAGAAATCAAAGAATACGAAAAAATGTTTAAAAAGTGAGTATCATAAAATGTTTCTGTTTAAATAGTGTTGTGACAGAAAATCTCTAAATCTAAGTTTTAAAAGTATAAGTTAACTCGTTAAACCCAAGCTAAGAAGTGTTTATTTACCACGATTACTTGACGTTAGTTAATAGTACTGACTTCAGTTCAACTTGAGAATAAAACTGCTTAGCTGTCATTTTCAGTTGTTTTGTTCATATGTTTCATGGTTAAAACACACTTGATCTTTTCTCCTGCATCAAAAATATATTAATTACAATAATCCCAAAAGATCCATTCGACGTAAGTGACACCTTGCACAATATTATTGAATAGAAATGTTTTTTAGTCTTGGTTGAATATTCTGTGATTGCAATGTTGTCAACTCTACAAACCGTGAAATGTCGCTATTTACGTTCTAAAGGCGTCTTGTCGCTAAATAAAATCTCCATAAAATTCAATGAAGAGTATAAAAACTTATACAATTCTAAATATATTTTCGTTACCATGAGGAGATACTCCTAAAATAATATCATAAAATTTCTATATTTACTAAACACTGAAAATGTTCTTTGAGTGTAAGTCGCATTCTAACAGATGTTTGTCATAGTTTCAAGGGCATACCTAAATCTCCATAGTGCTCTCGTCCCAGTAACACTTCCCTTCTTTGTGTTGCAAGCAATATGTTCATTTTTTTAAATTTGGATGTTAGCTAGAGGGTGCATGACGTTAAATTGGACTTAGAATACATAGAACGTTCGGAAATATAGAGACTTTGCAAAGTGTCTAGAAACAAGGCCACGTTATAAATACAAGAATCTGCGAGAAGTGAGTCAGTTTAGTTCAGTGATGTATTTAGATCAACACTAACTATTCGCGTATATTCAGTTGCTCGATCGATTAGGCGTAAAATTGTAAAAATAAGTTTTTATTTTTACTTTGATAATAGTATTACTATTATTATGGTATTTCCTTAGGCCTACAACTTACAACAGTGTACAAGTGAAGGCAGCTCGTAGAAACGTTAAAGAAGAAATAAACTAATCTGTTATCGTTACGTGGACTGGACCTCGGATTATTAATAAACTAATCTGTTATCGTTACGTGGACTGGACCTCGGATTATTAATAAACTAATCTGTTATCGTTACGTGGACTGGACCTCGGATTATTAATAAACTAATCTGTTATCGTTACGTGGACTGGACCTCGGATTAATTTCAACAAATAATTTAAAAGAAACCACCCAACGAAATAACAGTACTAGGATATGTGGATGTAAATAGTACTTAATTACTGGTTCTTGGCTTAGGCTGACAACTGCTACTAGATGGCTGTGTTGCTTTAAAAAGCAGGCTACCGTTATTTATATTAGTTTTATAACACTAACAGAGTGTATGAAATTATGAAAAAACAAATACACGCTACCGCTTTTCGCACGATGTTTCGGTAACAGCCTGTATGCAGTTACAACGTACACTAATACACATGTCGCTCATCGTCTCAAGTCTCGGGTTGGGTGCACAACGTACTAACTGATGAACTGTATGTGCATTATTGAGCTGCTTGTGAGTGACTTTTGTGACTATAAATGTCACCAAATATGTGGCTAAGGGAACCCAAAAGTAGCTAGATTTGTCGCTAGGGGAACTCAAAAATGGCTAGATTTAACGACAAAACCACAAGTTGGCAACACTGCAAGTTCACTGTACATCAAGGGTCGACGTTTGTTAGTTTAAACTCCTAAATAGTATTGGTCATTCTGTGCTTATGGTCAGTGTTTTCATCTTTTGGTACTACTTGTGTTCGTTGCTCGTCTAATCAACAGCAATTTCTGGGAGCCGTGCGCTTCTAGAATAACTATCGTGCGGCATCTGAATATATAGTATTAATACACTTAACGTACTACTAAAATAACTATCGTGCGGCATCCAAATATATAGTATTAATACTGATAACGCACTACTAGAATAACTATCGTGCGGCATGTGTATATATAGTATTAATACTGATAACGCACTACTAAAATAACTATCGTGCGGCATCCGAATATATAGTATTAATACTGATAACGCACTACTAAAATAACTATCGTGCGGTATCCGAATATATAGTATTAATACTGATAACGCACTAATACACATGCCGCACGATAGTTATTCTGGGTTATCAGTATTAATACTATATTTTTGATTTATTATATTTGTACCAACTGATAAATGGTAGAGCGATGTCTCAACAAAACCTGATAAACAAATCATCGCATCCATACTACACCCTGTAGTACTTGACTTTTCAGTTCTGTTTAACTTGTCATAATTATTCGCGGTTTTCATTTCAGTAATTTACTAGCCCCTTAAAAAAACGTCCTTAATACTAATAGGTTAAACTTTCCTGAGATACCCTTAGAATAGCATACTGCCTCGTATTAATCATCATTACTATAGAACGCGTGGTTCAAAGTTTAAGAACAGTCAAAGTGAAATAAATCAACTAGGTGGTGAAAGGTACCGTGAAATCTCAGCCTTTCGCGCATGCGCACCTATTAATTTTGTGTTATTGTATGTGAAAGATGAAAAACGCACATAAACGTTGACGTATTGCAAAATAATTTTTGATTTATTAAACAATAAGCACAGGTCCCCCCCCCCAAATTGTTTCGGTGGCAGGGTTACCAGGTACTTGTCTCAAACTACACCTACTGGTCAGTAAGATCCCCTACTTACTGCTGTTTTCATCAATTTTCCACCCACCACGAACATGTGTGATGAATTGCTCAAGAATGAGAATGAAAAACTTTTATTATTTTATTATATATTTTATTATTATTTTATTATATATAGACTGTTATTAAGTGTACCTTACATGGTTGTGTAATGAATGAATAGTTATCAATGCAAAAT
>NW_013668148.1:70516-82872 GCF_000517525.1 Limulus polyphemus
GAACATGTGTGATGAATTGCTCAAGAATGAGAATGAAAAACTTTTATTATTTTATTATATATTTTATTATTATTTTATTATATATTTTATTATTATTTTATTATATATTTTATTATTATTTTATTGTATATTTTATTATATATAGACTGTTATTAAGTGTACCTTACATGGTTGTGTAATGAATGAATAGTTATCAATGCAAAATTGTTGTATACATTTACAACAGTTTATACAAACAAACTAAGTATTTTTAATATATAAAAAAGATAAAAGCGTTTCAAAACCTAAAATACTACAACAAATTATTCTTTAAGCATAAAATACACAAACTATGAATTACATTTCATGTAATAAGACTAAGCATTTGAATTATGAAAAGGGGGTGATAAAATGTCCCTCGTGCGGTCCCGATATGTTTAATGTACTGCTAAGATTTAACTTTCTGTCGTTTGCGAGTGAAAATTGGCTAAGATCCACTTCCTTGCTTTTTATTGCTTGGTAAAGAGGATTTTTATATTGACCATATTTCTAAATCTGACTGTAGTAAACTATTGAAAATTCAGCCAAACCAGCACACTTATTTTAATTTGATTTAACTAAGTTAATAAAATTAATTAATAAAACGTCTTATGGCCAATTAATAACTATTTCAGGATGTCATGTTTAAAAGGTGGCAAGTTGAACAGATAGAATATCCCAATGTACGAACGAGCTTACCAAATCCTTTACATAGGAAAGGCTGAAGTTCTTAGGAAGGTCATTTTCGTAAACATAATAAAAAGGCTTGAACTACCATATGTGCTTACTATAAGCTATATTCTACAAATACGTTGAAATAGTATAGTAAACAGACAAAACAAAAGCAATACACAGTCGGTTCTTAATAGGTTATAACTACTATTGAAAGTTGTGATTGAAAAATAAACATCGTGATAAATTTGCCTTTTTTTAAGAAGGTCGATGACCAGTTAATACGGTTAGATTATTGATAGTTAGTGTAGGTGTATCGTTAGCGTGCCGTACTTTCTGTGTTAATACGGTTAGATTGTTGATAGTTAGTGTACGTGTATCGTTAGCGTGCCGTACTTTCTGTGTTAATACGGTTAGATTGTTGATAGTTGTGTACGTGTATCGTTAGCGTGCAGTACTTTCTGTGTTAATACGGTTAGATTGTTGATAGTTTGTGTACGTCTATCGTTAGCGTGCAGTACTTTCTGTGTTAATACGGTTAGATTGTTGATAGTTAGTGTACGTGTATCGTTAGCGTGCAGTACTTTCTGTGTTAATACGGTTAGATTGTTGATAGTTAGTGTACGTGTATCGTTAGCGTGCCGTACTTTCTGTCTTTATATGCATACTGCTTTTCTGCGTTGATCTACGAGGAGAGAAAAAGGATGCTACAAGGAATACATAAAATTTGTGAAAACGACGTATTAAAGATGGATGAATCATTTTACCAACACAAAGGTAGAAAGCGAATATTGATACTACGTTATGTAGCATAGTATTTGAACAGGTTTCTGTGAACATGATTCTTAAATACCTTACTGAAAAATACTGTAATGTAGACTGTCCTAAGAGCAAAGTTCACCAAACGTGACTTGATATCTCTCGTACAAACCGGACGAAGTCGCTAAATTTGATACACACGTAAAATTAGCCTAAAGGAATGCAGACTTAAATTGTTTTTGTGGAGAAGCTAACTGATGGTGTTATTCAAGTCTTTGTTTCTGTGGTGAAACTTTATTTTTCGTTGCTTGCTATGATAAAACACAACATAGTATCATAAAATCTCACTTTTAAAAAATTAGCGAAATACATGATATTTTTGTCTGAAATAATTTTTCTTAGTCTGACGTGTATTTATAACTTGTATGGTAAAATGCGTAACTTACTGTTCACTCTCATGTTTACGTTTTAGTTTCGTACTTTGTGTGTGTGTGTGTGCTGAACTTTGTTTGGAACCTGTGATTTCTGCATAGATTGTGTGTGAAGTCGGTGCATTATACAACTTTTAGCAACGGCATTTTTCCTCCTAAGTGTAATGGATTATATTTAGTTAGCTACATAGTATCTTCACACTCATGAAGAACCGCCGGATAATACGGTAGCAGAATAGTTAAACCTAACGAAATGACAGTTAAAGGGTTTTAAATATGGTGTTACAGACAAATAACGAAGATCAATTACACAGAAAGAAAAACTACTGAGAAAATATTGCAACGTTCAAAAAGGGGGAAAAAGAAAAGCTTGTCACATGTAGGAGAAAGAAGGATGAAGGTTAGCAGAGATTCTGATGGGTAAAATCGAAGGAAGAGGATCGAAAAGCAGGCAGACTCGCTTGGCTTGATGACATTACAAAATGGATTAGGTATTAGAAGCCTGAGTTGGGAATGTAGAAAAATGGAGAATTATAGTCGTCGACTCTTAAAATTAGGAAGGACGCCATGATTGATAACACCCAAATTTATTTGTAACTTTACTAAAGCTATACCTCTTCCTATTAGGCTTCCTTAATTAAGTATTTTAATTTTAAGCAGACTGGAACCTATAGAAACTTAAAATTGTTGTAATAACTAACATTATACATTATTCATGGTAATATATTTAGATTTTAAGCATTCTGTTTATGAGATAAATCGAGCAAATGTACTGAGTTAGAATTTGGAGGGTTTTCATTTTTAAGTCCATTGCGCAACATGTTCTTTTCGTATGAAAGCATTGAAAAATGTTAATATCAGGGCTATGAACGTCCCAGAGACAAGTTAATTCAACTGAAAATAAAAATGAGCGACCTTTATAACAACCACTTTAATTTAGAAATATTATTAACGTTGGTTTAATGTAGCAATTATTATATCAGCTAAATACGAAAAATGGGGGATTTCTGTCTGTACACTCGAGCGTTTGTCATATAAAATTTGTTTGATTGCAAGGCATGCGGAAGTGACACAATACGAAGAATAAGTCCATCAGTGTCGACATAATTATATTGCCAAAAATACAAAATCATTAAATTTACGCGATTTCACGGCTTTTTGTCTCTCACGACATAAGTACAACCCTTTAATAGATGGGCTTGATGGTATTTATATTCCCACTTAACATTATACATCAAAATTCTTTCCTGTTTTTTTTAATAATACATATGTTAAACAAAATCTCCAGTCTTGTTCTGTTCTGAAAATTACTTAAAGCGAAATCCCATACTCGTTTCTTCACACTCGCCAACTTTTTGTGATTGTTTGTTTTTTAAGGAGTTAAAACAAGTGTGAAATTGTCGGTCAGTTGTACTGGTTTCAGTGTAGATTTTTTTTTGTTCTGAGTGCTTAAGTCCAGACAAAAACTCTTGTATCAGTATTTGTTATAAAAGTAAGGAAGTTCTTAAAGCTGGATTTTATTCTCTTCTATACTTGGCAAGTAGCTTTAAAAAGAATTACGCGAATTAGTTTTACGTTTGGCTTCTTAAGTGGAACGTAAACTGTGACGTGATTTTTATATTAAACAAGAAAAAAAAAAGCTTCCGAGATAATCAAGGAGGCGAAAGTACTGAAAATGGAGGAGTGATAATACGTGACGTCCGACCTTTTCAATCTTCTTTTAGTAACTTTATTTTTTAAACTTTTGTGTAGTACTTAAATGTATGTTTCTAGTTGGTATTAGTTGTTTTTGTCTTGTGCTTTTTATAAGTAACTGCCCAACTGGATCCGTAAAGGATCAGTAATTACTTTACTCTTTTTTACGGTTTAGAAATCCTGATTTAGGTGACTTCAAACTTCTATGAATTTCAGCATTTTACCAACTTCCATCAGTTGAGGATCGAATTAAATTGTGAAAAGGTGAAGCATGCGCAGAAGCAAGTAACTGCAGATTAAATTATTTTATGTTTAAATTTTAAGGGGCGTTTTCACGTGTATAAGTCCTGGGGGGATTTAACAAATACTAAGTACTGCCATATTTAAGGCCACGGATTATTTTTGTTAGTAGGATTAATTAGGGTGTGAGGACGTTCAGTAACATATAATTAATAGTAATTTAAAACTAACATTAACTACTACAAAATTTCCAATTTGTATATGGATCAGCAGTCTGAACTAAAGACACTTATCGACGTCCTTGGTCAACCTATGGTTTCTGTGGGAGCCAACTGCTGTATCTGTTTTCACACTTGATAAGTTGGTGTGTTTATAAAATGATTTTAAACAAGGTCGCTAATGGAAAGCATCAACGACTTTAGAAACCTGATAACTACCACGTCAACATTAAGCTTTCTTGGTATTGGCTAAATCAAAACTAAGGAAAGACGAGGAATAAAATAAAATGGGTGTGCGGTTAGTGATTGGGATATTGAAGAAAAGTTTAAAATGGGCAGAAAGGTAAAGAGAAGAGATAATGCATTTAAAACACTGAAAGATGAAGACGAAGAAAAGCTTTAAAATATAGGAAAAGTTTATAGACTGAATGAAAGAAAGGTTGGGTATTAATAAGTATAGTCATAAATACAGCAAACAAAGCTTGGTTTAACCTGTGCATGAAATGCAGAGGTCGACAAAGGAAGGCATTCTGAGGAGGGAAATATTAAAGAGTTGTTAATGCGCAGACAACAGGACTAGAACACATGATAAACAGCTCAGACGATTAATATCCGTTGGCTGGAACGTTGGTTACATCCTCTCTCTCTCGTCTATTTTGCACGTGTTTTTGTATTTTCTGGTGTTAAACATTACTATCTTGATAATTTATCACACATCTCCGTAATGTCGTATTTATTACTGGGTATTGTCATAATTCTGAGATACTGATGTTATTAATACGGCGTTTGTTATTTATATATGGAACAACTTCATTTACCCAAACCAATCATGATGGAACGAAGAAATTTATACCGACCTCGTGTCTTTAAACTGCGAATTATCCATTTAGAATATTTAAGTTAATAATGTTTTACAAAAAAGTAGCACATCAAGCAGCCTGTCGTTTAGTTTAACTGGTTTGTTTTGTTTCATCTTTTTTTTTTATCTGTTATGGGTAGAAAAAACAACTCCTGTCTACATGACTCCCAAACTTGTTTGTTAATTTTATCCACTTGTATTTTAAAACATGGGACGTCATGTAGACAGGAGATGTTTTAAAATACAAGTGGATAAAAGTAACAAACAAGTTTGGGACGTCATGTAGACAGGAGAAACTTGTTTGTTACTTTTATCCACTTGTATTTTAAAACATCTCCTGTCTACATGACGTCCCAAACTTGTTTGTTACTTTTATCCACTTGTATTTTAAAACAACAACTCCTGTCTACACGACGTCGCAAGCTTGTGTATTAGTTTTAGCTAGTTCTAATTTCGCGAATACAGATTTCAAAGTTTTGAGTCTGGTACATGATATTGTACAACTTGCTTGAGTTAGGTAGTGTACTAAAACTCAAAGAAGTTGTACATTTTTACGTTTGTGGTAACTAAAACTCAAGTTAGTAAGTAAGTTTAAAATTGTTTTGCCGAGAAAATACTTGTTGGATTAATTTATTGTTTAGTTCTTGTTAGTGTTTTATATCTTTGGCATAAACAAGAGCAGTGGGTAGATTTGGTTTTGCTATATGTAATCTTAAAGAAAAACAAGCACAAAAAACAAATAATAACGAAGACAACATCAGCAAAAAGTAGTCATTCAGCGTAACCCAAGATAAAATTAAAATTCATTTTATAATTTTATAGAACAAGTAACAAGAATACAACAAAAGCGTGAAAAGACTTAAATAGCCCATGTTGATTTTCCTCATTATGCCCGAATAGGTTCCTTGGTATTTGACCCTCGTATATCAACTCCCTCAACATGACTTGCTTACTTTTTTACGAAATACAGTTTAAATATTTTCTGCTAAGATTAGTTTGAACATTCGAGACTGTGGATTATGGAATTAGCACTATGGAATTTGTAAGATAAAGATATTCCGTCGTTTTCCAGTAATATATAATTAGTTTTTCTTTTAAGAAATAACGTTAAAAGTCAAAATATTGCAATAGAATGAACTACATTAAATTCTCTTACAGATAGTAGTAAAATATGTTACAAAAGCTTTTCATAATCGTCTAATTTGTATATGAAGATCTTGTATAAAAGATCTCCATCTCCGGATAAAATATTAACGTCCACCATTTTGTTTCAGTTGGTCTCGTTGACCTGAGAACGCAGTCAAAATTTCCATTTTTTCGTGTATTTTAATGAAGTAGTATTTCAATATTAATTGTGATATTGATTTTTGTCACTGATCTTGTCATTTCTACTTTTACTCCCCCCCCCCCGCAACAATTTAATCGTAGGTAATTTTTTAATATAATAACTGTGGTAGGAAATGTTGTATAGTCTTGAAAAAGGGACAGAGTTAATAGTTTATGTTGTAATACCGTAGTAGGTGCCCCCCAGTGGCACAGCGGCAGGTCTGCGGATTTACAACGCTATAATCCGGGTTTCGATACCCGTGGTGGGCAGAGCACAGTTAGCCCATTGTGTAGCTTTGGGCTTAATTACAAACAATCAATCAATCAAACCGTAGTAGGTTTAATTCTCTTAGAACTTGCGGCCGTGTTTTAAAAACAATCGTAACTTCTTTCTTTATCTTCAAGATTTGACGTTGGTGGAGACAATTACATCGACTTTCATGATTTGAAGAGGATGATGGAGAAGCTAGGGTCACCGCAGACTCATCTCGCTCTCAAAGACATGATCAGAGAAATAGACGAAGATCAGGATAATCGGATCAACTTTCGTGAAGTAGAATTTGTTCTATTTCGTTTTAGAACTTTAGAAATATTTCTGATCATCGCACAAGATAAAAATCAAAGTTTATAACGTTATCCCTTAGAAATCACAAGAAGTAAAACGTTTAAAACTATTAGTATTGAATTCGATTATAGGGTGTTACAGCATATGCCGTTTTATTGTAATTATAATAGTTGAATTTATTATTTCTAAACCCCTCAACGAATAACCCTATTTTACAATGGTAGAGAAGTCTTAAGACAGCACTGACCCTTAAAACTGGGCAAATTTACATGCTGAGGAAACAGTTAAACACTTCTTATAACATTCAAGTTGAGCACAAAACGTAAGTATGATGTCACAATCTCTGAAAGTACACTTTTATTCGTATATGTCATGTGCATAATTAATACCACAGGGATAAAGAAATACGTAACATAAACTGTTTGAACACCATAGCTCTACTTAGAAATGATAAAAACATAATAAAATTGATACACATGCTCTTTGTGAACATCCTGACGTATAGGTAGCATTGATCCTTAAAGAGCGCCTCCAATATTTCAAAAATCACATGTTTCAAATTTAGTCTAAATCGAAGGTTTAACCTCTTTTATACATAAATAACTTATCTTAATCTTAATTATACATATGTCATATACAACTGAAAGTTTCAGATATTGAAACATAGTTTTGTTTTGTGCTCAATTTGGAGGTTATAAGAAGTGTTTAACAGTATTTCCTCAGCATGTAAATTTGCCCAGTTTTAAGGGTCAGTTCTACCTTAACTGGAACAAAAGTTGTAGGAAACACAATATATTCTTCAACATGTAATGCAAAACACGAAAACTAACTTGAATTGTTTGTTACTTCTCACCCATGTAACAATTCTAATAGCTGGAGACATTGCAGTTCTTGAGATATTTTCAATGTTTGCGAAGAGACTATTTTTGTTCCTGTTTTTCCCCGAGAAAAATAAAATGTGCATTTCATATAATCGGAGTTATTTTAACTATTTTTTTTTATATAGCTATGAACAGTAGCTACTCCCGGCCATCAAAACTTTAGCATAATGCTATTGTGATAAATTACTATGTAACATTTGGCTTACATAGATAAAGAACAAGATATGTGCTAATAGAATAGAACCCGGGATAAAAGATTCTCAAGCGTGACCTGAACGTTGCACATTTCTCAACGAGTTGTCACAAATCTTATCTTTAGAAAATATATAATCAAATACAACGATGGTACTGGTTGTTTAACAATGCAGCTCCGCACTTTGGGGCTGTGGGTATTCTGTTATTCGATCAGATAAAGAGTTGGTGGTGGGTATGGCTAGATTTAGGGTGAATGGATGCAATTTCTCCGAGCCCTTCGGATCTAATGCCCTTCCCGACTAAGAGAAAACCTAAAAGCTGGATACACCATTGAAAAACATGTTTGCAAGTTAAGATCTGTGATACGGCCAAGGAAAAGTTCGGCGTGAACTTAACTACCATAGAATTGATAGGCCTATCGTTTAATATGTTATAGTAAGAATAACAGCAGAAAATGAGATAAGAAAAATTTATTCCGTCAAAGCGTGGTTCTAAAGTAATTGAATCAGCCTGAGTACACTTTGATAAAAGGAAAAGAGGGTATTTCGAAGAAAGAAGACCAAACAATTACTGCAAGAGCAGTATACAACTGCGGTAACTCGCGCCACAATTGTAAGTGAATTATATACAGAATACTAGTGCGATAGAAATAGGGGAAGTTAGTTCGGCTTGTCAACTGAAATTTTAAAGCAATTGAAAAAGCCTAAGTGTACTTTTGACAAGAAGAGAACTATATAGTGTTTATGACATGCCTATAATCTCTATAGTCTAAATAATTTGTTGTACATACGTTTAACTTGCTTTTAATATATTATTTAAAAAGAAGTGAGTGCATGCTGTTCATTTATCGTCAATAAGTCGGACACCTACTGTAGAAGAATCCTAAGCCCAACAACAACACAGTATATATATTTATACTATTAAGAAGTATAAGTAAAAGTCTTTAATTGACAATTGGTGAGCATAACTTAGTTTCTGCTAGACTGCTACGCGCAGATAACTTTTGTTTTGCTTTGCGCGAAATTTTGAAACAAAAGATGTCATCGTTAAATTTGTATACATCTATATCTTAGATGTCTTCAAATGAAGGTGAAAAATATCGTTGAACAGCACTCTGAATTGTTGGAGTTTCAAACTAAATCTCCCTAACTCACTATTATATATTGATTCTGTAACTTGTTTTGCGGACAGTAGAAATTGTCATGAAATAATATCTTATAATCAACTCCAGAAATCTTGTTAGTGCAACAGGTAATCAAAGCTTCTTTCATAGCTTTGTTTTTCTGTCCCGCTGTAATTACAGAAACTAAAATTGAAACGAAAACTTGTTAATTTGTAGGTTTTCGAAAATTAGTGCAAAGGTAAATGCGTAAGGTGACAAAAAGATAGCTCTAATTTTCATTTTCTTATTAGACGTTTCACTTTTTATGTTTTACCTGTCATTCTTTCAGTTTTATTATTGGACACTAGAGTATAGTGTCCGGAAGTGACGCGTTTTTAGTGGTATTAAGAAATGTTGACACTAGAGTATATGACATAAATGTTTTTTTATATGTTAAGTTTTAACTTTTTCAAAATTTGTTTTATAGTTTCTTCTGATTTTTCGAAAAGCGAGAGCGGGAGAGTTATCAGTCGACAGCGGCTTATTAGAGTTTGCTCATCTTGCCGAGATAGATGTCGAGAAAGTTGGCGTTGGTGGTGCTAAGACATTTTTTGAAGCCCAGGTAAAAAAAAAAAATCTTATGTTATTCTGAAATAATTTTCTGAAACTTTTTATTGTTGGGAATGAGGGTTTATTTCTGATAGAAGGTTAACATGGTAACTGAGCTATAATTTTAGTTGATTGAATATCTTGTGTAATGTATTTGTATAGAAGTACCCTTTTCTACACATATTAGCTAGAGGCATCGTAGATACCATTGTCTTTTTTTTTCTTCTGGGAGTCCATTCTGAAAATAAATGTAGAGACCGTTAAATATTTAGTAAGTAATGCATGGTAAAAAGAACTATTAAGTAGTAATAGTCTTCAAACTACAGTAACAATCATAGTCATGAAACCGGTAGATTTACAATAATTTTCCTGAAGTCCTCGTACTGTGTGGGTTTGTGTATCTGTGTGTTGTATTGTTATATATATACTTAAGAGAACCAATTAAGTATACAAGTAAATATTTAGTTCTGCCCTGATCATTTGTTGTTGTTTAGTTGTATATTTACAAAACTGATTTATTAAAATAGTATTGTAAAAAATTATATTAATGGAAGCTATTTTTTTGACCGAATAGTTTTCAAATATCGATATTAACTGCATAGCGAATGATAGAGAAGCAAAGATGAAGAAGAGTGTAAAGTTATCTGCATACGCAAAACATAAATTATTCTTTTTCAGATCGAAAAACAGAAGAGAAACAAAGTTTTCGAAGAAGAAATTAAAGTAGAACGAGAAGAAAGAAGGCGGGGTGAGGAAGAAAGGAGACAGCGAAAAGCGGCATTTCTGGATAAAGCTCAATTTTTCCAAGAGACTGCAGCGTAGCTAACACATACTAGTGGAAGTGGCGTCATCTACTGAGCTAAAAATAAAAGCTTTTATAATCCCTCAATACTCGTTCTAAAAATGATTTAAAATAATGATTGATTTTAGTACTGATAAATTATAATCAAAACAAATTATGACATTATGTTGAACAAGATTTTATAATAGTATAAACTACGAAAGTTTTAACAAATTTATATGAATTTTTTAACTTGTGTAATTTGTCTGTATGTTTCGTTACATTTTTAATCTAGAAAACTTTAAATAAAGAATGTTTTTCTATATTGATTAGGACTATTTCATGTTAGAAGCAAACCTAGTTTTATAATTATTCATTTTAATAGTTTTGTTCTTTTAGAAAATGAACACAACTGTATTAATATATTTATCTTCTACAATGAGTTGCTTGGAGTCGAGAATATAAAATAAGTTTTAATCACTGATGTTATGTTTTATTCACGGATGAATTTTTCATCCTAGGAAGAAGGTAATTTTTTTCGAAATATGAGTAATTTTTCTCAATTTAATCCGAATCGTTTTTTTATGAAATGACAATTGATGGGTAAATTGTATAATATACATTGTTATATATAATGTGTGCGTGTGTATTATAAAAATGGTTGTATTTTAGATTACGTTACTACAACTCTGTTGTTCACACCAGAGGGATAGGTTTTATAAATACTCAAACATTAAACTACCGATCAGTTTTATACCGTTCACTATAGTTGGAGCCCACACAGTGTATCTTATTGAGAAACGTAACATTTTTACATGATAAACCACTCTTCACTGAAGAAAGAAAACCACGCATTTTATAGTACAACACAGGAGAACCATCAGTAGTGACTGGTGGGACTAACTGCAGTATTGATGGTAGTTTAGTTGTGTTTTAGGATTAAAGGAATTAATTCTTTTTACATTTAACTTAATGAAATAATACTGAATAAAACAAAACGTTTTTTCCTACTACAATGTTATCTTTTAAACCAATCCATTAAGTCGCGGAATTTCCATAAGAATTCTGAGACGGGTTCAAGAATTGATACCTAAACTTTTTTGAAAATGGAATATTTATTTTGGACGTAATTTTGGGCATATTTCTAATTTTGTTTTGCTTCACATCTTTTTGAATAATAGTCTATAGCAAAATAATTGAAAAGAAATCATGCACTATTCAGATTCAATATTTGGGCACTTGAACAATCTTTCATTCTAAATGATGCAACAGAAGTTTAAGTAGTTAACGTAGTTACAAGCCCTATGTGATAAATAAGCATACATGTATATATTATGTGAGGTTGAGTATCCTAGTCTGCGATTGTGAGAGTTTGAGAGTGCAGTTTGGATACAAGTAATTATAGAATACTCTTCCTCGGGATGAAAAAGCTTATTCATCATATGATAAATATAAAATTCATAAAACATTAAAGGGACAAAAAGGAGCTTATTAGCCCATCAAGGACGTCCCTCCCAACTAACCACCTCTTACTACTCATGTATTCATCCAATCTTTTCTTGAACTCTGTTAAATTTTCTTCATCCACCACCCTTGAAGGCAGCTCATTCCAAAAGCCAACCACCCTGTTTGAAAAGTAATATTGTCTAAATTGCAGACGGCTTCTACGCTGCCAAAATTTGAATTTATTACCTCTTGTCCAATTGTTTTCACTGCTAAACACAAAAAAGTTTGAATCTATGTTATAAATACCCCTAATAATCTTAAACACCTCAATCAAATCCCCTCTGACCTCCTTTCCCGGGAAAACAAGATTAGAAATTTTAGTCTCTCCTCATAGAACAATCCCACCATCCTGAATCATCCTAGTGGCTCTTCTCTGAACCTTCTCAAACAATTCAATGTCCTTCTTGAGGAAGGGAACCCAAAACTGTACACAATACTCTAAATGAAGCCTTACAAGTGATCTATACAGTGAAACAATAATATCATTTATCTTGTATTC
>NW_013668148.1:83717-90268 GCF_000517525.1 Limulus polyphemus
ATATATATATATATATATATATATATATAGCTGCAAAGAAAATATATGCGCGTACGATATTTAACGAAACATTTTTTCGACACATTATGGAAGAAGTGGAAGTATATTATTTGTCAACAGATGGCAGCAGACGGAATTAAAACGGCAGTTTTGTATAGTTTAAAATGTGTTGATTAAACTAGTTCCAGTGCTTGCTACACGTCCTGTATGCCCAAAGTGAAACGGTACAAATGAGAACCACACGTTCTGACATGTAAAGGTGTAGTATTTGTTCATTTTTATTCTACAGGACTCTATGAATCCCGTTTTTCCCAAACTCAAAATTCAAACCCTAACTGTCTGGTAATTAACACAACAATACAATTAAATAAAACTAAAAACTTATCACGTTTCTATATCAACAATTTTAACATTTGAGTCTAAACACTTAAGATCCAGTAAAACGTATTGACTGCATGACGTACAATGTTCCCTACTATCTGCGAGTAGCCGTATTCCATTTCGAAACGATAAGCTAGAGTGAAGGGAGGTATTCAACAACACCCACCGCCAATTCGTAGGCTATTCTTGCCTGACCATATAGCGAGATTTGACTGTCATTCGTAACCCGTGCAGCACAGCCACAAAGTGTGGAACGCGTTTTGCTGCAACGGGAGACGAACCATGAACCCTCGGATTCACAGCCTGAGTACGCCTGACCCTGGGTAAGTTTTAGTTAAGCACGAGGTAAATCGTAAATATATATATATATAGAGGGAGAGAAAGAAAGAAACGGCAGCTTTTGCTCTTTTAGAGAGGTTATCTTTTTGCATCCTGGACTTTAGAACTTGTTACCAGTTGTGATCTTAGAACCTGTTACTAGTTGTTGTGATCTGGTGAGTGTGCTTTCTCTCACTCTGTACACGTACAATGGGATCTGTAGGCTTATAATATGGCGATTTGAAGCTAACACTGCAAATGGACTGAACAACACAATTGAAATTTGACTTTTGAAGACATATATATAATAAAACTTATCTTTTAAACGATACCACATTTAATGATGTACCTATTGTGGCTACCTCAGCTTTTACGTTCGTTGTAATAAGTCCTCTGGGCGTGTTCTACTAGAACCAAAATGAATCAGCTACAGTATTTTACCTCGGTTGTACATTGGATCTCATGCATTGCTACACGTTTCACCAGAACTAAACGGATCAGATACAGTGCTGCACACGGAAATCTAAGACTGTACTCAGAACCAATTTTTGGGGTACATCATCTGTACATCCGAGCTCTGCTTGCTATTGAAAGTTAACAGCATCTGACTTCACCGCATAATGGTGTTAATCGCCATGTAACTAAGAGCACAGTACCCCAACTTTCGAATTAACAGTTATTTCTGTTAAACATATATGAAAACAAAATACGAAGCCAGGAGATTCTCGAGTACGTTTATGCAGATATAAATATTTAAATATAGAATGAAATCATTTAGGTGAATGTTTGACATTTTTAGCTTCAAGGAATTACAATTATTCTTTATTCTGTCCACCAGATTTAGAAATGAGAGAAATTTGCCAATGTGCTTTCTTTCGTTTATTTTAGCAGAACAGTTTAGAAACAAGCTATCCTTTAGTGAAATGTGATCACAAAACTTTGTCAAGCCCAGTTTTAGCTGCGGTGTTCATATTCACTCTGCAGATGGGAAAGTGATTGTAATAAAGAAAAATCTTAATTTAACAAAAAAGTTTATGTTTATGGTATTCACATGTAAAACTTTAACAACACGTAAGTACCACAATAAGGTGATGGTGCTGCTTCTAAGGAAATGCTTGCATAAACATCGAATGAACTCAAACAACTATTAAAATGAAATTGGAACACATGTACAACAAAAAATAAAAATACTTATTAATTATTCAAGGAGTTGGAGTCATTACTTCACCACCAACTTGTTCCTCTGATTAGTAGGAAATACCTTTTCACTAAATAGATATAGGAAGGATTGTGCCTATACCACACTTTCAAGTCAGACCAAAGTCTTAGTGATTTATCCACCAATTCTAGATTACCTACGTCAGTTATCATTATCAATAAATATTGAAGGGGAGATTAACTACTGCCTGATATAAACTTTTACAAACCTCTTCACCATTTTGATATGACTCACACTCTATTGGAGAGGCGATACAGAAGCTAGGCCAAGCAAGTATAAGCTCTCTTGAATGACCATTGTATTATGTAACCTCAATACGGGCTCGGTCAATTTGACCAACTACATGACCTCTTTGCACTCGTTTAAAGTCTTTATATATTTGCTACTACTAACTTAGTGTGTGTATATCTTCACGACATTTGGCAGTATTTCAGTAATCATTATATGTCTTTCACTTACAAAAAATCACATTTTTTAGTGAGGTATTTTTAATAAACTAAAGAAAGATTTGTCCGTCAATATATCGATTATTTGTTTTCAATAGTCCGTGTGCGAAGTGATTTTCATGTAAAGTGATGGTTAAACCAAGTTCTCGACTACTTGCATCTTGTCCACATGAACGTTAACTACATGCAGAACACTTGTAAAAACATTTTTTGAATATATTTGAAGAAAGACGAATTCTAATCTGGTTATGGAAGACAAAAGTTTGTTAGTTTTAAACTGCCAAGAGTCTCATTCATCAATACTTTGTTAATGCTTTCTAAAAAGAGGCTTCATTCATACGAAAAATAATGTTGAAATGCTAACTATGATTGTTAGATATTGACTCAAGTATGCAGTTTGAAATATCCTTCTTCCACAAAAATTCTGGCATAGCGTGATAGTTAGGGCACTCGACTAGTAACCTGCGGGACCCGAGTTCGAATTATATCGCCCAAGCTCGCCCTTCCAGCGTGAAATCGTTAGAAGCGTCACGATCAATCCAACTTTTCACTGGTAAAAAAGTGACCCTAGAATCCCTAACTGTATCAGTTAAATAGTTTAGGTTAAATAGGTCTATCACATGCTGCTGATCTATAGAGATTGGTCATTCAACATTCTAACATGCGGCTTCTTAAGTTTATGTTTCACACACATTGAACTTAAGATGAAAATTAGATGCTTCCAAATAAGAAAAGAAATATCAATAAATCTAATCCGTTATTATTACAAGTCAGTCAAAAACCACAGAGTCAATACTGATATGACAAAGAATAGTAGAAGACTTTTCACCACTGTTATTAGCAGAGTTGGGAAAACGAACGCGGCGGTTGAAGTTACGCGCATGATTATTATTTTGCCATAATTAATCGCCACATCACCTGAGGGCAATGGAATAATGATATAGTTACCGAAACGGTAAGTCAGATTTAAATAAAAAATCTTGATTTATCGAAAGCTAGAATAGTTCCTACTGTTTCAAACGTGTTTAAAAGTGTGTTTGCAGTACGGTATGTTGATTCGTTTTAATGTATTTTCTAGTTAAACATTTCGAGAACTTCATGCATTGGTGCACGTTAAGCACAACTCGTTTCGTCGACTGTCTGTCAATATCTGAATTAATCTCTCTCTTTGACGGTATCTAATTCGGATGATATTTTTTCAAATTTTGATGATATATTCTGTATGTTTTTCTTTATTTGATATCAATGAAAAGTATAATTAGATAAACGTTCTCACTTTTAAAATATAAGGTATTTCAAAGATACCTATATAAATAATACGCTTGCGTTTGTCTGTCCGGAACTTTTCTCGTGAATTTCTCGGTCAAATACTATAAATCTCATATCCTTAGAAAGGCCTTTGTCCGAGGAGTCCAGTTTGCATATTGGATTTTCAGTTCAAAATCATCTTACCTGTTTTTTGCTAAGTCAAACCTTTAAATGCAACGAGTATGATACACGATGGATACAATGTCATTGTCATTGTCATCACGTGGCAACTGGCTGTGATTTCAACTTTAATTTTTTACTTGCGAAGTATTTCACACAAACAATACTTAACCTGCGTGTAATTTCCTTAAAAAATTAACATTACACTAAATATAATTTCTATGGGTTTTCTCGACTTAATTAGGTCTACAATACGCATGTGCAATTCGTTCAAAACCATATCCTTATAATTTTGTGAACATGCATTCTGACGTTTCTGCATATTCAGATAAGTTTGCCTTCACTACAACTTTACATTACTTTGCAATAATTTGGCTTTGGTTCATTCCATAGACTGCTATAAACAATTTTTTGTTATTTTTCTTTTGTATGCGTTTTATTCTTCGTGTTTCCGCTCGTTAACTGTTTCATAATCTGTATACTATTGCAAATATCAATACTTTATTGTTTACTTTACGTGTAGTTTTAGTACATAAAGTCACATCTATGTCACAACGTATTTTTTTTTTTCAAATTGTCCAGGATTTGTCGATCTAACACTTAATATCTGCAAGAAAGCATATCTTAAATGACGTGTTTTGAAATTGTCTAACCGTGCAAGTTTCTCTTCTTATATTATCTTATTTATTTGTTTATTTTTGAATTTCGCGCAAAGCTACACACTAGGGCTATCTGCGCTAGCCGTCCCTAATTTAGCAGTGTAAGACTAGAGGGAGGGCAGCTAGTCATCACCAGCTCTTGGGCTACTCTTTTACCAACGAATAGTGGGATTGACCGTCACATTATAACGCCCCCACGGCTGAAAGGGCGAGCATGTTTGGTGTGACAGGGATTCGAACCCACGACCGTCAGATTGCGAGTCGAGTGCCTTAACCACCTGGCCATGCCGGGCCTTATATTATCAAACTGGATTTAAGTTATTTGTTGGGCTCACTAGATTGGTTTCCGGTTACTGCAAAAACGTACTCCGCATAAGAGGATCAGTCAAATCCTACTTTTCAGCATCAAAAGAATAGCCCAAGAGTTGGCGGTAGGTGTTGTTGACTAGTTGTCTTCCCTCTAATATACGAGTTCAAAATTGGAGACGGTTATGCGCAATAATTCCCAGACAAACGAACATTAGATTGGAATAAAAAATGGCATGCACGATATGATCTCCATAGTTTTCGTGCTTTAGAACGTTAATAAGTATACACTTTACGCTTTCTGATAAAATAGAGCCACAAATATGCTAAAACTTTCCACGCGTTTCGTTTTGCCTAAAGACAATACTTATGATGAGATCGTGCTCTTTTAACTATTCTTTTTCTTGTCTACTCTTTGTTGAAGAAAACAAAGTTTAATCAATGAAGCTCTGGTATCTGGTTGTGTGTATCAATCTCAAAAATATGGTCAAAGTCAGTGTTTCCCCGCGTCCGGGCTTTGGTATGTGTATCTCTAAGGGCTAAAAAAAATGAAGTTTACTCATGGCAGACAGCTCGTGGCGATGAACGGTGTTGACTAGCTGCCTTCCCTCTATTCTATCACTGCTAAATCAGGAACAGCTAGCGCAACTAGCCCTCGTGTAGCTTTGCGCGAAATTCAAAACAAAACCTACCTACCAAATCCTAGCTCGTGCACCATGGGCACAAAAACGCGCTCCGCACTTTGGGACCGTGTGTGTGTGCTTTAAAAGTGATGGTCAATTGACTAAGACAAGAGTAGCCAAAGAGTTGAAGGTGGCTGTTTTTGACTAATTGCTTTCCCTCTAGCGTATTAGTCTAATATTATGGAATTTATTGTGTAGGTAGCCTTTTTGTAGCTTTGCGCGAAAATCTAACACTAACAGATAAAATCTCTGAGCACTCACCTTGGAAAATGTTTCATATTATTACTAGATGGCAGCACAACTAGTACTTATTTTTCTCAGTAATCTGTTTTTTACTAAAACTGACTTTCATAACAAGGCATTGTTATTACACTTAGCGAAGCAACTTACCGATTTTTGATGTGAAACAACTGTAATATGGTCAAATGAGAAACAATAAATGTTATTATAATCGTAAATAGTTCGCAAGAACAGCCAACAAAGCCAGAAATTTCTAGATTGCTGTAACGTATGTCTTTATCGGTTTTTCCTTAAATTTCAAGAAAAAATTAAATCAGGGAAATTACAATATTAATTCTCACCTTAATTCGTTTCTAAAATAACTTTGATAAAATTCCAAAACCATTTTCTATGTTGAAATCACTGCAATGTATTTACATTTTTCCCCTATAAGAAACCTATTTTGAAATTCATTGGATAAAAATACAAAATCGTGGTAATATTCTGATCCAAAGTATATACTAATCATAAGTTAACTAAAACTAGACCCTAGATAAGCTAATGATGGATAAAATATAAGACAGTTTCGTGAATAAAAAAAATTCCAAATCCTTTTAATACAAATAACAAGAAAATCATTAAAGCCTATAAGCTGTGGTCAACATCATTTTTACTTGATGAAATTTAGTTAAATGGACAGCAACTGTCTGTTGTAGAAACATAAGTGTAGAGGGCGACGTTTAGAAAATCTCCTGCCTTTCGTCTTCAAACTAAAGACTTTCGAATATAATGAATACTCTGCCTAAACTATTGTTACATCTCCGTTCGTTAGTTAATTTTCCGTAGCTTCGTTCCGACGAAACTTTAGCGACACAAGTCCTTACTTAATAAA
>NW_013668148.1:91131-92145 GCF_000517525.1 Limulus polyphemus
GTTATTTTAGGGAATCAAAAGGTTAAATAAACCCATAATTTTAGGGGTTTGGGTCAATTACTTAGCTCTATTTCGACTAATTTATGTGGGGGTTAGTACAAAGATACTCTTTGCAGGTCCTAAACAGAGATATAGAGAATTTTGGAATTTTTGTCTTTCGCTCAAGTTTTCAGCGAGGAAAGTATAATTTGGGGTTTTTCGTGAACTACTGAATGTATATGTCAACCAACTTATGTGGGATTTGGTACAAAGATACCTTCTTGCAGGTCCCAAGTAGTGATATAGACAGCTTTCGATTTTTCTGTGTTTTTCGCGCTTTTTTCTCTTTCAAAATTGATCATGTTAGAATTGCGTGGTGGAAATATTTTGCATTCGCCCCCGAATCTTGGTCTCTAATTAAATTTTAATTGATAGTTTAATTTCGTTCTGTTGCGTTCACCTAGGCGCTTGCCGTTTTTCTGACGGTCTTTGTCTGTTACTTTCTTCTTCTAGTTGCATGCCTGTTTTTTTTTACTACACTCTTTTTTTTTCTGTTACGGCTACCTTCCTGCTTTCCCCCTGTTCATTTGTCGTATTTCTATGTCATTCTTTTATGTCAGTCATTGTCTGTTACGTTTATTTACCTCTCTCTCAGACCTTCCATCTGTTTATTTTTTTTAGCTATATAACCGTCTGCGTATTAGATATATATATAACCCTCCGCGTATAATACTTGAAAATGAAAGTATTGAAATATTAGTAAACTTCTTTGTCTGCCATACAGTATTGGTATTTTCAACCTGAAAAAGACCTTATGCGATATGTAAGCTAAATGGTCAGGTCAGAGACCCTAGAGTGCAAGAATCGCTACTTCTAGTTTATAACTGTTGACCAAAGGGAAGAAAACTAGTCAGCAGCGTCCCCCGCCTACACGGGTACTCTTAAGTGAGTAACGAGATTGATGCGTACTTTATATCGTGCCCACAGCTGAATATACGGAGGGTGTTTAGTGGTATAGCACAAGCCTGAACTTTG
>NW_013668148.1:92858-124076 GCF_000517525.1 Limulus polyphemus
ATTACAAACCATTTAACTCGGACATAAGTACTTTTACGAATATATTATATAACTTCAGCGGTAAAAAAAACAACTCGACCTGTAATTTGCGTGTGATCAGTGAAGACCACAGAGCTAGCTGGCTCCCTGTTAAGTGAATTGTGCCTACATGAACTCGGAATTAACTCGTTCATCGTGAACCCTCGATAAGACATCAATGGAATTCCAGAAAAGAAAGAAGACTTTATATTGCTTGTAAGTTTGTAAAACTTTTGTATATAAATCATTGTTTGTAATACCGTTGTTGTAAATTGTATTATTGGTTGAAAATTAAAATATATTTGAATAGAAAAAGAAAACTGTGTGTATCAATCTTGTTGCCAAATTTCATAAATTTGATATATATTGGCATTTATTTAACTACTAAATCCAAATTGCAATTTAACTCAGTTTTTGGCTATTTGAAATTGCAATACGTAACAAGGTAAGAATTAAAAGTCGGTTAAAGTGATGAGTAGAATGTAAGCCTGTTCAACATCCTGATATTAACGATGAGTATTGAGTAAATTTGCTTAATAGCTCAAATATTACAATTACTGGCGATTTAAAGGAACATTTATAAAGGTACATTTCCATATCAAGCGTTGACTTACAAAACTGTATTTTTAGTTTCTATGTTTTATTTTGAATAAATGCATACCTTATTAAGATAAGTATTCCGAAGTCGTTTTATTAAACTAGTCACATGTTATATCAGTCTAGCAAGGATGTAACACTTACTCGGATCAATATCCGGGTGTTGACGCTCACGGTTAAATGAACAATGTTCATAAGTGGTGAATATAGTCTTAAGTTGCCAAACTCAGTTGATTTAGAGTTCACACCAAGCAAGAGGGCGCTGTATTTATCTTCCTCCCATGGTGAACTACAAACGTCCCAATCATATCATGTTGAACCAACCAATTAAATGGGAGTTTTAACCTGTTTTTAAAATTCCTTTTCGAGAGCGGAGCATCCCCTCCTTTCGTGGCAGAAATATGCATGCATAATATGTTAGTACACGTGTGTGTATGGGAATAGTAGAAAGAAATTTGTCTACTGTAATGATAAAGAGTGCGCAACGCCTAAAGTGTCTGTTTGGATTTTCTCTCGTCATTTCAACTATAATACACATTCCAACTTCGTGGGAAAGAGAAAGAAGAAAAGAACATACTTTAAAGTAAAAACTTACACAATAGTAAGATAAAAGCATAAACTAAAACAAATTGAAACCATTAAATAACTGTAATGTGTATAATAAAGGGGTGGATTATACCAAAGACTCTAAAATCACTAAGATATTTTCTTTTTTTTGCTTTCAACTAAGAACGACCGGTGTTACAAGATTTCAAAGTAATTAAAAACGAGTAGTGTGTATTACTTTCTGTACGGTACCATGACGGTCTATGCATGACGTCACTAAAAAAACGATCAATCACTAATAAGCCTAAATTAGGAAAGTGATAAAACAAGACAAAGATAGTGAACCTGAATAAAGAAATAGGTCACATTACGATCAGGGAAAAAACTTTAGTTAAGATAAAGGTAACATTTGGAAGAGGGGAAAAGCTTAAATAACGAAAGAAGTCACATACTGAAGAGATAATATGACTTAAACAAGAAAAGGAGTCACATGGTGGAGAAATAACGTGCCTTAAACAAGAAAATAAATCACAATCCTGGAGAGATAATGTGCTTTAAACAAGAAAAAGGTCATTTACTAAACACATGTAGAACTGCTACTGAGGAAAACTGAATTACAAAATAAGTAATCAGATCGAACTAAAGAAGAAATAAATATCATGGCACGTGATAAGGTGTAAATATGGAAGAACTGAAATACAGGATAAGTAATAAAGTGGAACTAAGGGAGAACTGAATTACAAGATAAATAATAAGATGGAACTAAGGAAGAGCTGAATTACAGGACACGTGATATGATGTAAATAAGGAAGAATTGAATTACAGAATAAGTCATAAGGACGAACTAAGGGAAAACTGAATTACGGGGCACGTGATAAGGTGTAAATAATGAAGAACTGAAATACAGGAAAAGTAATAAGGTGGAACTAAGGGAGAACTGAATTACAGAATACGTTATAAGATGGAAATAAGAGGAATTGAATTACAAGGCACATGATCAGGTGTAAATAAAGAAAAATTGAACTACAGTATAAGTAATAAGGTGTAACTAAGGAAGAACTGAAATACAGGATAAGTAATAAGGTAGAAGTAAAGGATGAACTGAATAACAGAATATGTAATAAGATGAAATTAAGAAGAACTTAATTATAGGACATGTAATAAGGTGTAAATAAGTGAAAAATTATTACAGAATATGTAATAAGGTGCAAGTAAGGAAGAACTGAAATACAGGTTAAGTAATAAGATGTAACTAAGAAAGAACTGAATTGCAGGGCACGTGATAACGTGTAAATAACGAAGAATTGAATTACAAGATAAGTAATAAGGTGTGACTAAGGAAGAACTGAAATACAGGATAAGTAATAAGGTGGAACTAAGGAAGTTTTGAATTGCAGGATACGTGATAAGATTGAACTAAGGAAAACTGAATTACAGGGCACGTGATATTGTGTAAATTAGGAACAAGTACATTACAAGATAAGTCATAAGGTGGAAATAAGGAAGAACTGAATTACAAAGCATGTGATAAGACGTAAATAAGGAAGAATTGAATTACAGGAAAAGTAATAAGCTGAAACTAAGAGAGAACCGAATTACATGATAAGTAAAAGGTGGAACTATGGAAAAATTGAATTACAGGGCACTTGATAAGGTATAAATAACGAAGAACTGAATTACAGGGCACGTGATAAGTTGGAACTAAGGAAAAACTGAAATACAGGATAAGTAATAAGGTGGAACTAAGGAAGAATTGAATTACAGGAAAAGTAATAAAGTGGAGCTGGGGAAGAACTGAATTACAAGGCACGTAATAAGGTGGAATTAAGGAAAAACTGAAATACAGGATAAGTAATAAGGTGGAACTAAGGAAGAACTGGAATACAAGATAAGTAATAAGGTGGAACTAAGGAAGAACTGAATTGCAGGGCACGTGATAAGGTGTAAATAAGGAAGAATTGAATAACAGGATAAGTAATAAAGTGGAGCTAAGGAAGAACTGAATTGCAGGATAAGTACTAATATGGAACTAAGTAAGAACTGAATTACAGGGAACGTAATAAGGTGTAAATAAGGAAGAATTGAATTACAGGATATGTAATAAGGTGCAAATAAGGAAGAAATGAAATACAGGCTAAGTACTAAAGTGGAATTAAGGTAGAACTGATTTACAGCATAAATAATAACATGGAACTAAGGAAGAACTGAATTACAGGGAACGTGTAAAAGTGGAATTAAGGTAGAACTGATTTACAGCATAAATAATAACATGGAACTAAGGAAGAACTGAATTACAGGGAACGTGTAAAAGTGTAACTTAGGAAGAATTGAATCACAAGATAAATAATATGGTGGAACTAAGAACTAACTGAATTACAAAATATGTGATAAGTAGAACTACAGAAGAACTGAATTACAGGATAAGTAATAACGTGGAACTAAGGAGAACTAAATTACAGGGCACGTGATACGATGTAAATAAGGGAGAACTGAAGTACAGCATAAAAAATAAGATGTAACTAAAAAGATCTGAAATACAGGATAAGTAATAAGGTATAATTAAAGAAGAACTGAATTACATAATAACCAGTAATGTGAAACTAAGGAAGAACTGAAGTACAGGGCACATGATAAGGTGTTAATAAGGAAGAATTGAATTACAGGATAAGTAAATAAGTTGGAACTAGGAAAGAACAGAAATACAGGACACATGATAAGATGGAACTAAGGAAGAAATAAATGAATTAGATGATAAATGATTATATGGAATGAAGGACGAACTGAATTACATGGAACGTGATAAGGTGTACATATGGAAGAACTTAATTACAGGCAGAATATAAGAAAAAATAAGGAAGAATGGAATTACAGGATAAGTAATAAGGTGGACCTAAGGAATAACTTAATTGCAGGATAAGTAATAATATGGAAATAAAGAGGAACTGAATTACAGGATAAGTAATAAGATGGAACTAAGGAAGAACTGAATTACAGGATAAGTGATAAGATGGAACTAAGGAAGAACTAAATTACGGGATAAGTACTAAGATGGAAATAAGGAAGAACTGAAATACAGGATAACTCATAAAGTGGAACTAAGGAAGTACTGAATTACAGGATAAGTACTAAGGTAGAATTAAGGAAGAACTAAAATACAAGTTAAGTAATAAAGTGGAACTGACGAAGAACTGAAATACAGGACACATGATAAGATGAAACTAAGGAAGAACTGAAATACAGGATAAGTAATAAGGTGGAACTGGCGAAGAAATGAATTTCAGGGCAATTGATAAGGTGTAAATAATGAAGAATTGAATAACAGGATAAATAATAAAGTGGAGCTAGGGAAGAACTGAACTACAAGGCACGTAATAAGGTGTAAATAAGGGAAAACTGAAGTATAACATAAATAATAAGATGGAACTAAGAAAGAACTGAATTAAAGGGAATGTATTAAGGTGTAAGTAAGGAAAAATTGAACTACGGGATATGTAATAAGGTGCAACTAAGGAAGAACTGAAATACAGGATAAGTAGTAAGGTGGAACTAAAGTAGAACTGATTTACAGCATAAATAATAACATGGAACTAAAAAGAACTGAATTACAGGATAAGTAATAAGATGAAACTAAGGAAGAACTGAAATACAGTATAAATAATAAGATGGAACTAAGGAAAACTGAATTACATGGCACGTGATAAGGTATAAATAAGGAATAATTGAATCACAGGATAAATGATATGGTGGAACTAAGGAATGGCTGAATTACAGGGTAAGTAACAACATGGAACAAAGGAAGAACTGAATTACAGAGCACGTGATAAAGTGTAAATAAGGAAGAAGTTAATTGCAGGACATGTGATAAGATGGAACTAAGGAATAACTGAATTACAAGATAAGTAATAAGGAAGAACTATGGAAGAAATGAATTACAGGACACATGATTAGATAGAACTAATGAAGACCTGAAATACAGGATACGTGTTAAAGTGGAAATAAGGAAGAACTGAATTACAGAACACGTGGTACGGTGGAACTAAGCAATAATTGAATTACAAGATTCGTGATAAGGTGGAACTGAAAAAGAATTGAAATAGAGGACCCTTGATACGGTAGAAATAAGGAAGAAGGGAAAGACAGGGCACGTGATATGATGAAACTAAAATGGTATTCAATAATTTATAATGTCATAAAATTTTACTTAGATTTAACTAGACATAGAGAAATTTTTATTTTATCAATATATCCTGAATTCTGATTTAAAAAGTTGAATTCGGGGACACCAAACTTATTCAAGTTTCGGAATGTTTACAGACATATGCTTCACCAAGTAACGGTAAACAGTATAGGTTTTCTTGAGTAAAGTTGACGAGAAAAATGAAACTCAGGAAGTGGATGTAAATAAAGGTTAGGATTGAAAACTCCGATCACCGTACGTTGAGTGAAACAAAGATATATCATATGTTAGGGAAACACATTCTAAATGTCTCTAAAGTTTTCTAATAGTTGTACTAATACTGTTTGACATACACTGATGTTGTATACCTGTTCAATTAGCATTAAAGTTGTACTTATAGCAGTTCAACAAACATTGATGTTGTACTTAAAGCTGTTCAGCAAATGCTGTTGTATGTTGTACTTATAGTTGTTCAATAACATTAATGTTGTACTTACAGATGTTTAAGAAACATTGATGTTGTACTTACACTTGTTCAACAAACATTGATGTTTTACTGTTGTACGTTGTACTTATAGCTGTTCTACAATCATTAATTTTGTACTTACAGCTGTTCAACAAACATTTATCTTGTACTTCAGGCTATTCAACGAACATTCATATTGTAATTATAGCTGTTCGACAAACTTTAATGTTAAACTTGTAACTGATAAGAAAAACTGTGCATGTTGTACTTATAGCTCTTCAACAAACAAAGATGTTGTACTTCTAGCTGTACAACAAACTTTAACGTTGTATTAATTGCTGTTCAGCAATAATTATTGTGTGTTGTAGATGAAGCTGTTCAACAAGCATTAATGTTCTACTTATAGCTGTTCAACAAACACTGATGCTATACTTATAGATGTTCAAAACCCTCTATTGTATGTTGTACTTATAGCTGTTTAATAATCATTAATGTTATACTTATAGCGGTTCAACAAACATTAATGTTGTACTTATAGCTGTTGAACAGGCTTTGATTTTGTACTTATACCTGTACAACAAATACTGTTACATGTACCCAGAGCTGTTCGACAAAAGATGATATAGCATATACAGATGATTAGAAAACAGTGATGTTATACTTGTTCACAAATATTAATGTTGTAGTTATAGCTGTTCACCAAACACTGATGTTGTACTTATAGCTGGTCGATAAATACTGTTGAATGTTGTATTTATTGCTGTTCATCAAAGATTGATGTTATACTCATAGCTGTGCAAGAAACACTATTGTATAGTGTTCAATAAACATTGATGTTGTACTTATAGCTGGTCAACAAATTTTAATGTTGTACTTATAGCTGGTCGACAAACTTTAATTTTGCACTTATAGTTGTTCAACAAACTCTGTTGTATGTTGTACTTATAACTACTCAAAAACATTGATGTTGTACTTATAGCTCTTCAACAAACATTGATGTTGTACTTACAGTTAGTTCTTTAAAAACATTAATATGCTACATATAGCTGTTCAAAAAACATTGATGTTGTATTTATAGCTGTTTAAAAACCTCAATTGCACTTTGTATTTATAGCTGTTTAATAAACATTAATGTTCGATGACGAGGAACCCACTTTGAGACTAATAATGCTTGGACACGGCTGAATGGGTAATGAAGAAAAACTTTAATATAAGTTTAACAAAACAGTAAATGTACAACGTTTCGACAAGGTTTTGTCATCATCAGGTACAAGTAATTTACACTGACACGAATATATATATTGTTACGTCTCCGTTCGTTAGTCGATTTGCCGTAACTTCGTTCCGACGAAACTTTAGTGAAACAAGTACTTACTTAATAAAACTGGTTTATTCTTTCTGAATATAACTTTACCGATACACTTATTTTCAACAGTCGCTCTATAACAAACGCCTATAACAACGAACTTTAACTTCAACAATACTTTCTGACTGCAGTTCAATTACTCACTACCTACACACATTGTCACGTCACGCCGTGACCATCTTATATATATACCAGCCCACCCCCAATCTAGCAAATGCTAGAGCACTCCCGAAGGAACAGGATAGTTCTAGAAAACGGGTGGCGTGACACTAGTCACGTGACATCGCTGACGCAACACTATATATCAAAGAATACCACATTCACTTTTTATCTACCTCATGTGGAGGGACAGAGGGAGACATATTGTAGTTCGTATGCTCATCAGTGCCAACGTTTCCAAATAATTGGGGTGTTGTGTGTACTTTTGCACAAATTCAGTGTGGTAATTGACACTCACAACAAAAAATTGTTTTCGGTTGGGGGGGGGACAATGGCGTCTGCAGAAAGTTTTCCAGGGGGGGGGGGAAATTCAAAATTAAATAACGATGTACCCGCCTTCACGTTTTGCCATTATAGTCAAGATAATACGCAAGCTCCCACAGTCAAATTTGACGGGTTTAATATTTGTAAGGTTAGTTTCAGCCATACTGCAGACTTGCAGCTATATATATTCCATAATAGTAAATTTTGGTTGACCCCAAACACGCTCTCTCATGCGATATCTGCAAGATTACGTCAGTCTTTTTGATAACCTACTGCCAGTATTACCGACAGATGGCAACAGGTTGACCCCGATTACTCTGTGTTACGGCTCAGAGGATGTAGGCAAGACTGCATTGGTCTTTTTGATGACTTGAGATAGAATTACCATATCCAATATCCAAGAAGCCGCCGTGGTAGCGACGTTTTCAATATTTACCTACAAGGTAGTTATCTAGAGATTTTATTGTTTGTTGTTGTTTATTATTAAGCACAAAGCTACACAAAGGGCTATCTGTGCTCTGCCCACCACGGGTATCGAAACCCGGTTTCTAGCGGTGTAAGTCCGCAGACATACCGCTGTGCCACTGGGAGGCTAGAGATTTTAAGTAATGATGCTGAAAAACCTGGCGACTTTTATTACAATTTAAAATTAGGTGTAATAAGTAGTGTGAAATTGTGAAGTGAATAAAAAACTTGTAAATTCATATACACATGTTGAATGAATAATGAAAGAATTATGTTTCTCATTTTCCAGGGGGAAATGCCCCCTCTGCGGACCCCCATGGAGAATCAAGCACCAATGGAGTTGGCGACTATGCCTTATGTTTCTTCTTTCCAGAAATTTTAGTTGTGCGTCAAGTCTCTCCTTTATTTCTCAGTCAGTCGTCTTGAAACATGGAAGACACCTTGTTCTAATTTTATTTTTTTAATTTAGACTCGTGTTCCGGTTTAGGGGTTCAAAGGTCAAACATTATAAAAAATCACTTATTTTGACTTGCAGTTCCCTTATATTTCCATAATTCCAAATGGACAACCCAAATAGACTAAAGTTGATAAATTTGGGATTTGTGCCCTTATTTTGGTATTAAAGGGGTCAAAGGTTTGGTTGTTGTGCCCTCCATGGGTATCCAGAATTAAATAGTTTTTGCCTGTCATTCCTCTATATTTCGACCATTTTATATGAGACTTTGTATAGATATATTTTGCGAGACAATCCTCGCAGACTGAAGCAGACATATTTAGGATTTGCGTTTTTTTTATTTTACAAAGGTCAGTGGTAAAAGAAATCGCTCTGAACCTAGAGATATCCTACGTACACCTTACAAGGGGTTGTTGTAAATAGCGTTTTGACTTATGCAATGCATGAAATTGCATATATCGTGTTAAATTTAGAATAAATAAAGTTTTTGAGATTGTGAAAAAAAACTATTTATGGAAAACTTACTGTTCTAGGTATTATAACACCACAACTTAGTATGCTCCATTACATCTTTCTCACAAGGAAGTCTAAAGCTGAAACTATGTTATATGTCTATCCTTCTGAAGTTTATACCCGTTTCCCAGTAGCGAATCCAGAGGTCCGGACCCTTTTCCAACGAAAAAAATAAAATAAATAGAAATAGAGAGTGAGAGGCAAGTGATGCACGTGGTAGAAATATTACTTACAAGCTAAGGTACCCATCCTTTATCCGGGTCATGAACTCAACAAAATGTATGGGTGGATGCTATGATAAATAATACAAAATTCCTAACATCCACACAATTTATTTATAACGTAACATATTATTATAGTGTTCATTATTATCTCACCAAAAGCTTTGTATAAGCTTTAATAACTCACTGTATGTATACTTAAAACATGGTATACACAGTGCGATGGTCAGAGTGACTTTGCAAGAAGAGGTAGTGGCCAAAATAGTGGCGATAGAGGTGCTTTCTTTGGCGGTCATTGGCTGCAGATGTGTCTTACGGGTTGAAGTTGTAAGGTTACGGGTCAAAGTAGGAAGTGGGTATAACTCAAGAAATGACTCTTCATATCAGCCTTATGGTGGCTGTTGGAGTAGAAACTTCATCTGAGTTTATGTATTACTGCAATAATGGCGGTCATTTTCCCCCATTATATTCCTCCATAGAGAGTACTATCGCACTTTCTGAGATAAAAAAGACGTTTGTGTGTCAATTGTATAGTTTTTTGTAAGGACGTAGCGCAATCTATGGATGTAGTTAACGTTAACTTACGTCAAAAAATTATAAATGCTCAATAACAGCAATAATGGGATGGAAGGGGGTTGTGGACCCCATACATATCCCTTGTTCCAAACTATCATTCCACAAAGTTTGTTAGGAATTGGTCCAGTGACCTAGGAGTAGTTAGATAACTGACAAACAGATAAACGCACAGATTTTGTGTTATATATATATAATTGTATGAGAAATGGGGCTTGAACCGTCTGTAATGTATAAAAAGGTTGATGATAGGCGTAAAGGATCTTTTGTCACATAATATTATGATCGATTAAAAGCTACCACAGGTCTTTGAAGGAGCCCTTTTCATTGGTATGAGTATCAAACATTCCACCCCTCTCTCTAACTCATCAGTGAATAGCGTTTGATATGACTTGATTCCGGTGGTCACTTCAAGGTTCTGATTCTAACAATGAGTTTCGAAATTTAACGCAAGAATGTTCTCAATGGGAGGAGAAAGTATTGGTCATTTGGATTTCTAATTGTTAATTTACAGGTAAGACTGACTGGCAAAAACCAATGGGAAGTATCAGGAATGGCTGTAGACAGAGTTACATTTTCTAAAAAGTTTCAGTTTCTTAGAAGGGGCCAAGCCCCCTCTGATACTCTCTATCCTTGAGTGACTCTCCGATATCCATTCATTTGTACAACCTCCCTTTTGGAAATCTTGGATCTGCCCCTACTTCTCTTGCCTTGAACACAATTATGTTTTGAAATCTACTGTACTCTGAAAATCTCATCGAATGAGGTGGATTAGCGGGGTAGGGGTGGGGGATTGCATTCACTTGTGGAGATAAACCTTTCTAGATTTTTGTTGTTGTTGATATTCTTATGTTATCATTTTGAAAATATACAGCGTTTTTTTGTTAATTCTTAAGTCAGTATACTTATTTACCGATCTTAATGGGTGCTGAAATAAAAATAAAAATACGTTATTTTATGATATTTTCTGTTTTGTCACTTTTAAGTTTTAAAGAATAGAATATTAAATTATTAATAAAAATATATATCAAATAAAAACATGTTGAAAACTCGATTTATTTATTTTTTTCTAAAACTATACTTTTAAATCATAAATTCTGGTTGGAGTTTCAAAAACAACAATTGTCTCTCTTAATATATTTCTCTTCAGTCTGAAACTTGGAAGTTGTTACTATTATTAGATGGAAACTAAATATTGAATCAATTATTCTAGAAGTTTGTTGTTAAGCGCAAAGCTAAACGATGGACTATGTGCTCTGCCTACCGAGGGGATCGAAAACCGGTATTTTAACGTTATAAGCCCTCAATCTTATAGCCGAGTCACCAAGAAGACCTATTCTAGAAGGTGTATCATAAAGTCAATTGATTAATTTTCAGCAAAAAAAAATAAAAAAAATCTGACTTATGAAAGAATAAATTAAGAAAATAAAAAGCATATCATCGTTCTTATACTTGTATAAACTTTATTGATCTAGTTTAAGTGGTATGCCTCAGGTAATATTTCCCAGAATAAACTGATAAATTGTGTGAGACTTGGTTTTATATACATTCATATTTAACAGAATAGTAAACATTCCCAAGCAAAGTTTTTTTTTCTATTTATGATAGATTTTGAGTACCTTTGATGGTACAACAATTGAGGGCTTAAGGTTTTGTTTGGTGTGGTAATAAGACAGAATTATTACAATCCAAAAAAAAGAAGGTAAATAATATAAACAATTATATGAACGATAGACACACCATGTTAACTAAAGTATCAAAGAGCTACCCGGTGAAATGAATTCCAATGTTAAAATTTGTCCTTGTGTGTATAAATACTTTACCAGTTGACTCCTTTTTTTCTTCACTCTACCTTAATCCTATCTAGTTTTGGGATCAGCCGCTCAGGTATTTTGTATTAGCCAATATTTTTTACACTCGGATGCCTGGCTCTGGCAGCAACCTTAAAGAAAGAGCATGTTTGGTAAAGGGAATTCTAACCCGCGGATTGCAAGTCGAGTACTCTAACCACCAGGCATGCCAAGCCTATCTACTTTACTATTGACTGTTGATTTTAAATACGCTGTGTAAGTAGATTAACTTATACTTACGTATGTTACTAAATTATAACTGAATTTCAGTTCAAAACCATTAATATTTTATTATATAATTTTTCAAACCTAAGAAAGCTACAGAAATTTAATTTTCATGAAATATGATATCAACCTAAACTAGCTGATTATGCTTTGTACAGGCCATTTCAAATGGATATTTGCTGCTATTTTAGAAATGAATTTCAATTCAAGATATGAAACTTCTCTACGAAGATTTTGGGCCCAGAATGGCCAGGTGGTTAGGGCGCTCGACTCGCAAACTGAGGGTCGCAGGTTGAATCCCCGTCCCGCCAAACATGTTAACCCTTTCAGGCGTGGGTGCGTTATAATGTTACGTTAAGTCCCACCATTCGTTGGTAAAAGAGTAGCCCAAGAGTTGGCGGTGGGTGGTGATGATTAGTTACCTTCCATTTAGTCTAAATTAGGGACGGCTAGCCCTCGTGTAGCTTTGCGCGAAATCCAAACCAAACGAAATTTTTGCTATAGGAAGGATTGCTCCGTCTCTCTAAAAACAGATTAAGCCTTATACATTTGATCTTATCAACAGCCACTAAAACAAACTGTACATTAATAAGATATCAAAAAACAACAGCAATAATTTAAAGTGCAGTTTTGGTGAAACAATTTTGTTACTATATAGTGACGTCAAAGAAGCGGGAAAACCATAAAATTTGGGTATCTGTTGAAGCTCCATCTAAGATATCCTTTGTTTTTTGTTTTAGCCATAAAAGTGAGATATTAATCACACGTGAGTTCGGAACTTTATACCACTTTCAAGTTTCAGACTAGTAACGTAAAACTGAAACATGCATCTCTTTGTATCTATAAATAAACCTGGCACTTGGAGAGTTGCTTATTTATAAACGTGAAGAGTAAATATACAATACAAAGTTTAAGAAACAATTGCGGTTTACAGCAGATATAAACTAGTCAGTGTGCGACTCATTTTTGAGAAACGCTGTTTCTAAGCTCGCTATGTCTCTCCGCTTCCATAAAATACGTCATTTTTACTCACAACTGATAACGAAATTCTCTTACGTCGCAGTTTACTTTTAAAATCTCGGAGGAATACTGAACTGAAAAGAACACTCACTAACAACCTGAGTTGTGTTAAATGATAGTGTGACGTCTGTCTGTTTGTCTTTAGCGTCATTCGTTTTTCAGCTGGTTATAAAGATGAGGAGGATATTTGTAATAACTAATATTATTACAGTATTCATGTAATAGTAGCTTTACTAAAGGGTGCAATACAATATCATATGTAGGATTTTTTTTTTTTTTGCGATCTCGGAGAATCGACTCGGCTGCACGCTAGCAGCAATAGACGCGTATCCGGGCGCAGTTTCGCGCTCGTACAAACGGATGCTCAAATTAACAGGCACACGCAAACAAATGCAGGTGTATTATTTTGTGAAAAGATCAACGCTATGCGTGTTTTATCGGATTTCTGACAGAAAGCGCACTGACGATCACTTTTAATGGTTGACTAATAACGTTAGTTAATCGAACTTTTTCTACTGTAACTCAGTAGCAAAGCAGTAATCTCTATTCTCTGGATTGTCGACAGAATGTTAATGTATCGGTTGGAATTAGCGGTGGTCGAGAACAATTAAGCTTCGGGTAACGAAGTTATTCAGCTGTGAAGTGTTTTTATTGAACATTTTTTAAGATTTAACAGAACATGGAAAAACACGTCAAACTTCAGTTGGGTATTAAGAGAAATTTGTCATATCTCATGAGAATAAAACAATGTGTAAATATGCGTGATATATATAAATCAACAACTCAATTAGCTGCTAATCTGATGTTTATCAAGGGTTGTGCTATATGTTAATAGATATCTTTGTTAGTAATCCCTTCGTTGTACTGCATCCACATCTAAATTTACGAAAGTTTACAAAACAGATAAAAAAACAACAACTTGCCATTAAAACCACAAATATCAAATTAGTCATTTATTTTCCCTCTTAGGAGTATTAATAAATACTGCAAATCTATTCCCAAATTTGAAAAAAAAATGGAGGTGGATGTAATTTCTTAGAAAGCTTAACCACTTTATATTTCATCAATCCATTTGATGGTGGGGGTGGATAGGATGGGTATAGATATTTAGAAAGCTTCGTTAAATTCTAAATCATGAGCTGATTTGAAAGCGAAGAGATGTATAGGTTGGATTTAGTTGTTTAGAAAGCTTGGTTAGATTCTAACTCATGGGTTGATATGAGAATAGGAGGTGGCTAGGCTGGATTTAATTGTTTAAAAAGCTTTGTTAACTTCTAAATCATGAGTTTATTTGAAAGTGAGGAGGTAGGTAGATTGGATCTATTTGTTTAGAAAGCTTAGTTAGATACTAACTCGTGAGTTGATTTAAAATTGGGGAGGCAGATAGAGCGGATTTAATTGTTTATATAGTTCAGTTAGAGTCTAAATCATGAGTTGACTTAAAGGTGGGGAGGTGAATAGGTTAGATTTAAATGTTTGTAAGGTTTAGTTACTGGCATGTTTCCTTTAGCAGATCTCCGCAATAGATCCAAACAGACCTGATTGACTAAAAACATGTCTTTTGTTTATAGTCAGTTCGTATAGTGTAAGGGTATGGTACCGCTATGGTACTGCAATAAACAATATAGTGTGGAGCTATAATCACAATAGCACTGCAATAACGATGTAGTGTGAGGGATACAATAAACTATATAGTGTGAAGACAATAACCACCATGGCTATGCAATAAAAAGTATAGTGTGGAGCTATATTCGTCATAGCACTGCAATAAACAATGCAGTGTGAGAGATATAACTCCCATACAATAAACAATATAGTATGAGGCCAATAAACAGTATATTGTGAGGGCTATTACCGCCATGGCACCTCAATAAATATTATATAATGTGAACTATAATCGCCATGATAAACAAGATAATGTGAGGGATATAAACGCTACGGCGCTGTAATGAACAGTATAGTATGAGGGATATAAACGTATTTGCATTGTACTAAACAAAGAGTGTGAGGACTGTAAACACCACAACGACACTGCAATAAATATTATAGTTTGAGAGTTATAAACGCCGTGGCACTGGAATTAACACTATATTTTTAGGGTTATAAACGCATTAGGACTATAATAAACAACATAGTGTTAGGAATATAGCCGTCTTGGCTCTACAATAAACAATATAGTGTGAAGGTTAAACCATAATGCAATAAACAATATATTGTGATGACTATAAGCACCATGGCTATGCAATAAACTATAATAAAGAATCAACAAGTTCAACACTCGTGTATGTCGGCCCCGAAATTCAGTTAACTACTCCATTTCCGAGTGATTGTATGGTTCATGTGACCATATAGTTTACTTCCTGACGGAGAAAGTACTTTTGGAACCACATTCTGTTCAGGGACATTCTAATGATTATGGTGAACTGTTGTTCCATCCAAGAACAAGTAGACAGGTGAAGGAGAGGACGACCAGGAGCGCGTGAAACGGTATTTTGTTTTCTAGTTTTGTGACAATACAGTCATACAGTTCATTAATGATAAAATATTGCTGTTTTATTCCACACTTAGCATTTCGCTGTAAGATAAATGCAGGTAGTTTGTCAAAACTCTGACCTAAAAACCAGAATTCATGCTGGTCATAATATTGCACAAGCCTATGCTGCAACAACCCTTTAGCGTAAACGATTACCACATCTAACCTATGTTATTCGTTTTTATGGCCATAACGTTGAACGATTCCTAAAACGACCTTCTAACGATTCAAATGGATAAGCACCGATAACCTAGTTTCAATTTACTTCACATGTAAAAAAATGAAGTATGAGAGAGTAGTATTTTAGAACACCCTTTATATTCCAATATGTGAAATTTTTAAGCGACACAAGGCCATTAATAAGTCATTTGTCAGTGAACGGTTCGATAGTTTTATCTGTATGGTTGGTATTTGTGTTTTACCGAGAAATGCCTACAAAAACCAAACAAGATCTCCACATAATGCAGATAGTGAACAGTGTATCATTAACATCTCTGCCAAAATTTAGAAAAGGAAGTATGGCTAATTTTATCATTAAGTTCCTAGACGATGCGTAATCTGTGCCAGAGTTAACACATATATATGTGTGAACGTCTTGTTTTAGAATTTCTCGTAAAGTTACATTATGGCCATCTGAGCATAGCCGCCCCTGAGTTCGGGCTGATAGACTAGGGGAAAGACAGCTAGTCAAGTGAAACCTACAGCCAACACTTGAGGTATTCTTATCTGACCAAATAGTGGGGTTTGACCATTGCATTCATAGCGCTGTATCGGCTCTAAGCGCAGAGCGCGTTTTTGCGGTAATGGAACGCGAACCATGAACCCTCGTCACGCTAAACTGGCCACCTTCGATCTATTATAAAAAAAAAAACAACAACTTATAACGTTAGGACTCCAGGTTGAGACATTATTATGCACATTATGGTTAAAAGTCTTTATCCTTGTCTTTTAATCTTCAATAAAGAGTCAATTGTTTGTTTGAAGTTAAGCACAAAGCTACACGATGGGTAATCTGTGCTCTGCCCACCACGGGTATTGAAACTCGGTTTCTAGCGTTGTAAGTCCGCAGACATACCGCTGTGCCACTGGGGGGCTAAAGAGTCAATACAGTACCTTGTCTTTTAATATTCAATAAAGAGTCAATACAGTACCTTGTCTTTTAATCTTCAATAAAGAGTCAATACAGTACCTTGTCTTTTAATATTCAATAAAGAGTTAATACAGTACCTTGTATTTTAATCTTCAATAAAGAGTCAATACAGTACCTTGTATTTTAATCTTCAATAAAGAGTCAATGCAGTACCTTGTCTTTTAATATTCAATAAAGAGTCAATACAGTACCTTGTATTTTAATCTTCAATAAAGAGTCAATACAGTACCTTGTATTTTAATCTTCAATAAAGAGTTAATACAGTACCTTGTATTTTAATCTTCAATAAAGAGTCAATACAGTACCTTGTCTTTTAATATTCAATAAAGAGTTAATACAGTACCTTGTATTTTAATCTTCAATAAAGAGTCAATACAGTACCTTGTATTTTAATCTTCAATAAAGAGTTAATACAGTACCTTGTATTTTAATCTTCAATAAAGAGTCAATACAGTACCTTGTACTTTAATCTTCAATAAAGAGTTAATACAGTACCTTGTATTTTAATCTTCAATAAAGAGTTAATACAGTACCTTATATTTTAATCTTCAATAAAGAGTTAATACAGTATCTTGTCTTTTAATATTCAATAAAGAGTTAACACAGTACCTTGTCTTTTAATATTCAATAAAGAGTTAATACAGTATCTTGGGAGGAAGTCGTAGTTTTTAATTTCAAATAAAAAATGAAAGTTGAAAGTTTGAACTATTCTAACAAGCAAACTAAAAAAATGAAGGTACAAATATGACCTACAATATGTTTTATTATTTCAAGTGTGTGATAGGGGCACTCGTCATGTACAAAGTGATGGCAAGTTTGGTTGTTATTAAAAATATTTACCTAATCCTTACACTAATGCGCACGAGAAACCGCTTGTAGATTATATATGTTATTTTTTTTAAAGAACACATTTTACATAACTATATAACATATTCAACTGCCCCTAATGTAATCCCATCATTAAAGTCAACTTACGTCCGCCCACCGGTACCGTTTCTAGGCAACGTTATATACGTAATTTTACTTGACACGCAACTGAATATACAGAGTACAATAGGCTTCGCCACAACATTATTCTCAAGTCATACCAAAGAAAAGGTTAATTGTTTCAAACACAAATGCATAGAAATTGCATCTAAAAAACAAACGAGGTCCCAAGTCTCGTATTGCTGTAAATACAATTAAGCATAAGGTTCTGAATCAGTCCATAAAAAGAGTCCAAGGTCTTGTCTTGAGCGGAATGTTGGCGACACAGAAGCGATTATATTGGTACAAAAATATTTATCTTTAAATCAACTTTAATTTCTATGTTATATTATGATTTTTGCATGGTTTGTAAGCATATTTCTGTAAGGAATGCCTATTAATTTTGTTTATTATCCTTATAAATGTGTATTAAATTACTTCACACTAGTAAAGCGAAGGTTTGCGTCCTTATATTACTTTTCTCGGGTCAAACTTTTGAGATATAAATATATTTTTTCAGACCTGCATGTTTATCCAACTATAATTTTCTGTCAGTACTTATTATCGTAAACTGTCTACCTCCATGACTGTCTGTCTGTTTTTGTTAGTCTATATTTGTTAAATCTATCTAGCTGTCTATCTTTAATTTGTTTGTCTTTTTATCCGTCCATTTACGGCCATACATGAGAAAGAGGTTAGTGTACTGGGCTGTGTATCGAAAGGTCCGTGGTTTGAGCATACAATATCTTTCTGAACACCTTCCGTATTTTAAGTTGTGAGCGTCAGTAATTCCGATATTCGGTTAAAAGTAGCCGCATGCAGGCGGTAGGTGCTGCTGACTGGTTCACTTCCATTAGTCAGCAGTTCTAAATTGATGACTCATATGTTTGAGCCTTAAAGCCTCTCACTTGGCCGTTTAGTGCATCTATCGCATAATCTGCAGTTCAGGTTGATAATACCAAATGTGTTCATTTCACTAACTTTCTGTCTGTCTGGCTACCTGCCTGTCTTTTTACTTGTCAAGTACATTCATCTAACTGTCTGCTTGATAATTATCTGTCTTTTTTTCCTGTCAATCCTTGATTCGCCCATCAAACTTTCTGTTTGTCTTTCTTTTATATATCAAACTGACATCTATCTATTTACCTGTCTATCTTTTCTTTTTTCTATTATGTCTCCTCAGAGAGAGAGATACTGTTTTACATTTGTTTCTTTCCAATCGATCGCTATTCCTTTTCTCAGTAGATTAACTAGAAACTTGGTAGGGTTATACTTCGGTCCAATACGCCTATACGTATTTTTTATTTACACCTTTTTTAAGGATTTTATGGGTTTTTTTTAAGTTATACAACCCAAACAATTTATATTTTGGGCTCCTGTGCGGTCATATTTACAGCAATCAAGATGAAACGTGGTACAAATATAAATTTTCTTGTGCCCATCACTTTAACATACAAAAGGTTGGATTTGCCCATTTTGAGTTATTTTTTTAGGGGGTCAAAGCTCACCAAAAAGCATAAGTTTAAGGTATAACACAAGCCTGAACTTTGGAACTCTAACATTTAGGCAACCTTTGTCGTGCTGTCACAATGACAAGCTTTATTTTCGTCATCCTTATTAACATAACGTATGTGTCTATGTGTTGAGGGAGGGTGTGTAGGCGTGTTTATGTCCCCGTGGTTTTTGTTGTGAGGCTAACGTTGTCACTCTGGTACTTAAATATAGCTTTACCTGCACGGCTTTGTCTCTCATGTTATTGATTGTTATTTTGTATTAACGTCTGTTACAGTTCCTAAGTCTTTATCGTTCTGCATAACTAAACTCGGGTGTCTTAAAATGCAACCTTACTGCATAAATATTAATTTAAAAAAATGATGAAATTAAAATTTCAATTTTTCATGTGAAATTATTTTCGAGAGTTGTTCTCAGTCTTCATAAGTTACTTATTGAGTCGGTAAGACAGAAAGTGTTTGGTGTGCATATTAATATATGTTTGTTTGTTTTGAATTACGTGCAAAGCTACACGAGGGCTATTAGCGCTAGCCGTCCCTAATTTAGCAGTGTAAGACTAGAGGGAATGCAGCTAGTCATCACCATCTTTTACCAACGAATAGTGGGATTGACCGTCACATTATAACGCCCTCACGGCTAAAAGGGTCGAGCATGTTCGGTGGGACGGGGATTCGAACTCGCGACCCTCAGATTGCGAGTCGAGTCATGCCAGGCCTCATACCAATATAAGTAGCAACTTATGTAGAAGAACATTGTCGAGATCGAAAACATGGTGTGTTTTTAGAGAGCGAGCTGGGTGAAAGAAGATTAATTACCATATTTTAATATAAGTTTTTCTTTATACCATAATTTTACCTTACGACAATCTACACTCTCAGTACTCTGTTGTAGGGTTTATTCTAGAAACCTGAAAGGAATTGGCGGGAGTAATTTTTACTGTTAAGTTCGTTTGTTGTTGTTTTTTGGGGGAACATTATTAAAACCAAATCATTCAACGCTTGGATACATGCAGATTTAAAAATTAAGATATGCATATTTCGTGAGTTGCTTTTTATATATAAAAACCTAATCTTAAGCCCAATGTATAATATTTATGTATAAAAGGTAATGACCTAGGGTCAGGGGGGGGGGGGGTTTGTTTGTTTCAATGTTACAGTTGAGTGTTTTCCTCCAGAATGTACTGCGATGATCGGATATTTGAATGGTTAAAAACTGGTCTGATAATTACTTATAGCTTCCAATATGCTTTAAAATAAGTCATTAGAATATTTAACTTCAATGTTAACGATCAATAAATGCATGCGCAAAATAATAATAATAACTGGAAAAACAGCGAACGAATTAGACTCCAGATAGCAGACACTGCATGCCCGTTGAAAAAAAAAAGTGTTTCAAGCTAAGTTTATAGTAATACAGTATCTAGTATACATTTCTTTGTTAGTCAAATTTCTTACCGTTTGTTACAGTTTGGTTTCGTGAAAGCATAATACATTGAGGCCACAACCGTTATTAAGAAACGTGCAACGAATTAGAACAACAAAAATAAAAAACGGCTGAATTCGAGATGATGTAACACTTTGGCTCCTATCTCTATTTCCAAGATAAGCTCAAGCTTAAAGTAGTTGAACTTCAGAATATATGATTGCAACTGTCTAAGAAAAAAAAATGGAACATTTTTTCTCTTCTCTGTTGCTTTTGGGGTCACTGTTGTGTACATTTTTTAATCAAACAGAACAGCGTCCAGCAAAGCTAAATTACAAATTGTATTGAATTAAATCACAAAACCTGTGATCATTTTCGTTGAATTAACCGATCCTTTTTGCTTAGGGAAATGTGATATTTAAACAGCTCATGTTCTAATGACTGTTTTGCTTCTCTAGTGACTTGACTTACTTCAACTTTAAGGATGACGGGATCATAGCCCCTTGTATGCGTTTTTTTTAGGTCCAATGTTATTCTCATGAGTTTGGGATTGCTAAAACGTTAGAGCAAACTTAACAGGTTTACACATGGCGCCTCCGATACGTCATGAGTCTTGTGGCCCATTTAAGATTCTATATACAAGGTCAAGAATTTATTCAAGTTTAATATTTTATCTTTATTCTACTACCTCATGCTTTATATACTTACTGTCTCTCTTTAGAGAAAAAAAATTGTCTTCTTTGGACTATTACAGATGGAAATGTCTAACGTAAAGTTATACTTTAAGTTAGGGAATGTAGCAATACTTCACATTATCCTACTACAATTTAAGAGGAGTTTGCTTGTCCTCTAAATCCTCCTAAACTTCGGCATTTGGACCTGTCAGATTTGGTTTAATCAACTAGGAATGATTGAGGATATATCAAGAACAAGTTATTTTTCTTTTAATATGCATAGATTTCATAGCGGGCTAAATAGTGATCAGTCAGTGGGGATGGCCACTATGGGTGCTGATGGAATTTCTCCTTCTTCCTCTTTCATTACATGGGGTATGCATACAGTTTATGTACTTTTAATCATTACTGACACATTTAAGACAAAAACCGAAACACTGTTTGTATACATAATTGGTAAAATATTCATTCTACCATTTCTATAAAATCAATAAATGAATAAAAATCATTTGCTAGCCTTCATAAACTTCTCACCGTACATCGCATTGATACATCTGTTAGTCATATAAATGATGCAAAAAAGTTAGCATCCTCAGTATAGCCTTGACTAGCAAGGTGGATAAACCAACTCGTAAAAGACATAGTTAAGAAGTAGTAAACCATTGGCATTGAAACATCTCAGATACAAGAGAGCCCCCGTTAATGTAGATGGCTTTGTGATTTCCCCCAAGTTGAATGGAGATTTTGGTTCTAAACAATGACTCACAATAAAGAGATAGATGTTATAAATGAACTTGATAGCTGAAGATAAAGAGCAGGAAAAACAAGTTACGTTGATCATGGTAAAAAAAAACGTCACGTAAGTTGGTCGTTCAACTGCTTATTTTTACATTTATATCGCTTGTGTTTTCTTGATTTTAGGATATATTAGTCCCCACTACGTCAAAATACGCCGAAATTATCAATTTAGTTGTAAACATTTACCAGGAGAACTTGCCCCCCCCCCCACACACACATAAGCATTTTTGTTTCCAGCACCTTCGTAAACAGAAACAGATTGTAAGTTGGTGATTAGAAGATATTTCAATCCACTGTCTTTTTTTCTGTATTATGTATTTCATGTAGGAGGATAAAGAAGTTTCAAAGAGAAGAATTTTTCTGTTTAGCCATGTGAAATATTATATATCATAAACATAACACAGAGGGAAGTTTGTAATATGAGCCCCTCTAAATCTATAGAAAATCAAAATTTTCGCCCGAATGGAAGAAGAAAAAGATAAATACATTTGGAAATAATATGCACATTAATAAAGAATACCAATTCGTAAATAAAAAAAAAGCCGATGTAGGTTAAGTAACGTCATATATTATTTTCAAAACAAACATTATAAGACATCTTGTGTGATATAAGTGCACTAAAAATAAGATGATAGTTATCGAATTTTTTATATCTTTTTAATTATTTATTTAAGTTTTTTAAAGCAGTTTGCGAAGTTATTTTGATTTATAAGCGATCTTACAGGACGTTAAACTTGTACCAATAAAATGAAAGATATCTGTATTGTGTCACACAGGAACTGAAAACATTACCTGTTTTTATTCGAATTTGATAAGAAGGGTTCTTTTTGATGGCTTTGAGCTGAACTGCATTCTATTATTTATTACAATGCGTATGTATGTAGTTTTAAACATAAAAAAGAACTTGCTGGAGGTGGTCAATTAAAAGGGTTATTTTAAGGTCATTGCACTGGGTCAGTTGTTTTTATAGTCGTGCTACTTGATAAAGTTTATTTGACAGAAGACTGAAAATCTGATATCCCGCCTCCTAATCAAGGTTTTATTTATAATAGCAGTCGTGCTCTGCATTATATATGAGTTCATCTCAACAAATTAACCCCAAAAGTTTAATGCTGTTTTTAAAGCCTAAGGGGCCCGGCATGGCCAGGTGGTTAGGGTGTTCGGCTCGCAATCTGAGGGTCGCGGGTTCAAATCCCCGTTCCACCAAATATGCTCGCCCTTTCAGCCGTGGAGGCGTTATATTGTGACGGTCAATCCCACTATTCGTTGGTAAAAGGGTATCCTAAGAGTTGGTGGTGGGTGGTGATGACTAGCTGCCTTCCCTCTAGTCTTACACTGCTAAATTAGGGATGGCTAGAGCAGATAGCCCTCGTGTAGCTTTGCGTGAAATTCAAAACAAACAAACAAAGCCTAAGAGTCAATTATAAATTGCTAGAGGTTGGGAAGTTCCAATCAGTCTGAAGGACAAATATGGACTGCTATGTCTGCTGTTTTTTATGAGATAGCGATGACCGGAAAAAGACTATTTTCCTGCAAAGTTTCACGTGATCTTAAGAGTTAGACGCATTTTGTTGTATCTCCAGTATTGTATGGAATGTTGAAGGCCAGGTACGGATTGTTATAAATGCAATGCTTCATGTAATTCTGAGGTTCGTGCACTTTATTAAGGAATAATTTGCATGTGCTAACGCAATTGTGTTTTCTGCAAGAACGCGAGTCGTGGTGCTACGAAGGGCATATTTAGAAGCTATATATATATTTGGTTTACAACGAATTTCCGATCATTTGACAGTGCAATGTTGCCATGGGTTGAGTTACATCTAGATTACGATGTCACATCTCTTTCCGAGAGTAGATATTTATATGATGAGATTGTAAAAGGGTGAGAAATTAAACAACTCAATATTTCGAAAAAGGAAGCCTTTAATGATCTCCCTGAAATTGGAAAAACTTCAACAGAAGAGTAGTTAGAACAGTAACGGGCTCCGAAACAACACTTCAGGTTACTCCACTGTAATGCTCTGATCCACAAAGTGTAGGCCATGGTTAAAACAATAAACCATCAATCCAAAAAGCCATTGACATAAAGCTCGGCATATCTCCTGTATCGTTAATAAAATGACAAACAAGGATCACAAGCTACCAGTCCCAACACGAAGGGAATGACTATCTCCATAAGAAAGGTGGCCAAAGAAACCAGAATCACAGAACTCCACTCCACTACACTCTTGTCAAGTTCATTGGTTCAGCTCCAATGCTTTTTACTTTGGTTTTTCTTGGTCTTGGAAGCCGGCATCCATACACAATTGAAGGATCTGTGAAATGTTTATAAATTTGTTGTATCAAGAGGGTTTTATGTGATCCTAAAATTTATAAACATATTTTTGTATATGCAGTATACCTTCAATCACCTACTGTGACCTTCAATATAGGTTCAGGTTCGTGCATAATCACAATTTTACGTAATTCGTGAAAGTCAAGTTCATATACTTTTTGTGATCCCGAGTTGAGGCTGTGGATCTCGGTGTGGATGTAATGTCCACGTAAGGACAGTTGTATTTGTGCAGTTTTTGGACGCAATATCCAGGATCATATTGTTGTATCTGTGCAGTTTTTGGACGCAACATCCAGGATCATATTGTTGTATCTGTGCAGTTTCTCGAGGATCAGACGCAGATTGTTAAGGCTGCAGAACTTCATTTGTACGTAAATATCCACGTTAAGACTGTTGTATCTGTGCAGCTTCTTGAGGATCAGATTGTTGTAAATGTGATTCTGCTTTATTAACACACTTTCCTGTTAACGCAAAGAGTATGAGGATTATATACAACTTTCCATATTTAGGAGGTTTTATTTAAGTTAGAAACAAACCTTCTTATTTGTATGGCAAGGCACTACATATGGTTTGGATGATTATTTATAAATCATTGATACTTAATATCTTACAAGTTACATGGATCTCTAGAAGATTTTGTACGACAGTATTTAAGGATTCCACGAAATCAAGATTTTAGGCTTAATGGTGATAAATGGGTATTGAGGCTTGTAAAATTTTCTTACGTATCAATATTGTGTACGTGTTTCGCTGTTTAGTTTCGAAGAGATATAATAAAGTTATATAAGACAGACGTGAGAACAAAGAATGATAGCTAAATGAAGTACAATATTAACCTTTTCTTCAGGGATTTACTAAGCAAAATAAAAAAGAAATTCACAATCATAAGCCTCAATACATGTCTTTATAAAACCCGTGTTATTGCATAAATTAATGCAGTTCCTTTATTGGTTAACTAACAGGTTCTTTCTAATTTTAAGCCAAGCGTATACAGAAACAGCTCTAAGCTCGAAAAAAAAAGCTTGAAAAAGTGAAAACCGAGTCGAATTCAAATCTATACCTCTCTTTATTTTATCGCTAACAACAGATTATTAAACTACCACAATTCGTATGTTTCTGAATTCATCGGTTATGGTTAGTAAGCAGCGTCTTGAGATTCAGTATATTTTCTAATTCGTCTTAATTATTGGACGTTTGCTATAAATCTTTTTTGTCATATTTGGGCATTTCATAAAATTTAATCTTTAATGGGCTTTTGTTTCCAGACAAACGAATATCTACCTACCTATCTATCTATAGAGATATACATACATATATAAGAACGACCCACATACTTTAATAACTTACGTTTTATAACTAATTACCGAGATAATCCAAATATAATAGTTTAAGAAGCAATATATAATTTAAACTCCTCAAAATAGATACAACCATACAGTGATTTGCGCCAAGTAGAAACAAACCGTGTGTACTATTTTTAGTTAAGTTATAATATTGAGATCAGAGTTAAGATAATGCCAATTTTGAAATATGTCAAATAGGAATATCGAAAACAGTAGATACTATACAAACCAAAATGATGTTTTAAACTAACCAGTTTTGCATATGCATAAAAGGATAAAACATTACAATAAATATGAACAACTGAAAATAAATGAGAGTAAGGAGTAATTTATAGTAGACCTGAAGCCATGATTTTCATTATTTTACAGTGGCTCGAATGAAAAATATAAATATGCTTATGTCTCTCACAATACTAATAAATATATGTTCTATTTTTTTATGAATGGACTTCAACTAGAATCATAGCCCTCTTTTCCGTCCTTCTTTAATTAAAAGATCACTTACCCTAAGAAAGACAGGTATTTTAATAACATGTTATCTAGTAGCTGAATCTGAAGCTTCAGTGCTGTGTGACCTCGATTTGTCGCATATCTTATTTTGTGTGGACCATGAGTAAATGTTTCTTTCTCTCGCCCTTTCTATTTTGTGGGTCAAGAATCTAACAGCAAAATAACAAGAACAATATAAAGTCTTAATTTGAGGACTTAAAACAACAATGTAAATCAAGGAAAAAGGCTAATGAGAATTAAAATGTAGGTCAAAAAAAAGAGGTATGTTATATATTACTAAACTGTGAAAGAATATAAATTGGCAAAATTCAATACAAAAGAACACATAGAGGGACAACCAAAAAACACTAGAACCGTTAGGCACTATGAAAATTTAAATATAATGAAAGGAATTGACACTAATTAAATATTCTTAAAGTAGCTGGAATCCAATCTAGACAACGCGTGAGAAACTACTGTTGTTCTAAGAAGCGAAATAGAAAAACTAAAAAAAATATTCAGACCATAACAATATAAACCTAAAATAAGAAACACCTCAACAAAATAAAGATAGGCAAGATAAAAATGTTATTTTAAAATATCTGAAACTGAGATTAGAAATAAGAAAAAAAGCTTTAAAGAATAAATAACACACGAAAAACGAACAGAGCAGGTTGTAATGTTTTCGTTTGGTAATAATCGCACCTTAGAGCTGATAAGTGTTTGTTACTAAGCACAAAACTACACAATGGGCTATGTGTTGTGCTCACCACCGGTATAGAAACGCGGATTTTAAGGTTATAAGTCTTCGGACTTACCGCTGAGCCACTGGGAGCGATTATAATTGAGTTTTCTCATCCAGAATTTGGTTTCTAATATATTTATATCTAGAAAATTTCCGACAAAGACGACAAAGTATTATTTCAATCTCCAAACAACAACATTGACGTGGCGTAGAAGAGGGTTTTGAAATTTACTTATGAAAACATTGTTAGTTTTATAATTTTCGCGCAAAGCTATGAAAGGGCTATTTGTGCATAGCCTTCCTTAATATTGAACAAATAAGAGGGGAGACAGAGTTAATACCCACAACCAACTCTTGGGCTACATTTGTCTGACCGAATAGTGGGATTTGCCCTTACTCTTATAACGCACCCACTGCCTCCATCCGACTGCGAACCATGTACCCTCGTATTCACAGTCTGAGCATTCTAACCACTAGGCCACGCCCAGACCATCTAAAAAAGAGAAAACGACTAACACTATTCAAATCAGTTAAACATGTTGCAATAGTAATAATCTTAACATGTCAGAGAATGTGAGCTAACTACGTACCTGAAATCAAGGATAAGAATCGTGTTTCAAAATCCTTTATTGCAAAATTTCTCAGAAAACATATCAAATAAGCTCCTGCACTACCTAGATGGAATACGATGAAATCATAGTAAGATTACGGATGCAATAAATATTACTTTGTAAACTGTCCAAGTAGTAAACCTCATAAGATGTTTGTATCAAAGCGCAAAGCCATACAATACGATATCTGCTCTGTGCCCGCTATGGGTAGCGAACCCCAATTTTTAGCTTTATAAGCCCTCAAGTTTATTACTGAGACATCGGGGAGCCATGTGATATGAAAGTTGCGAAGTCATAAAACGTAACAAGACAATACCCAAGCAATACCACGTGATATGATTGTTGCTAAACAATATTAAATGATATGCCAGTGACCAAGTAACAACATACTGTTTAATAGTTGTGAAGTAACTTCACGTGATTGGGTATTAGCTTAGTAACATCACACAATGTGACAGACGAGAAGGAACAATACGTGATATAATAATGGCTAAGTAATATTACACGTCCTGTCATGCTAATGAGAGAACACCACGTGTTTTGAAACTGACCAGTAACTAGCCACAATTCACATTAGATTAGTGTTAATCTAAGATATTACCGTTTCGGTATCAACCCTGTTTTTAACTTTTTTTTTTTTGTAGGACTCTCCTCTCATCTGTCTCACTATGTATGAAACAATGTGCTAGTTACTGTGCGTGTTTATTAATATTTTTAACTACCTATCTGTCTTATTATGTAGGACAGCAGATCTCGAACTGGGTTCCGCCTCAGCACATATAGAAATATTCTCTACACAAGCTTCCTGACAGGGAATATATCAATATTTTCAGGGAGAACTTTATTTATTGCAATAAATGTGACTTCAAGGCGTTGTTTATGCTTCAGATTTTGTTTTTTCCAAAGAACAAATTTCACTAAAAGTAAGCTACCTACCTCATAGTTGGGGCCCTCAAACAGGGTGTCTAAGGCCTTCGGGAGGGAGGGGGCTCAAGCTAACATCTCTAACAACCCCTTATATAGGGGACAACGTTCTAAAATTGTGCACGTTTATCCATCTGTTTTACCATCACCGAAACTGGAACCTCTCACAATAATGAAGTTTCAGTTTGAAGGAAATGTTGACCTTTTTTTTTCTTGCTGCTCTAAATATCGGCCTTTACTATGGCATTTTATGACCAAATTCAAAGTAACGTGGCATTTAATCGGTGAACATATGCATTATATTGGTAAGTAGCTGATTTGTATGTAGTTTGTTCTTATTTCTTGTTTATTAACTAAATAGAAAATATACATAGTTAAACACTCTTTGAAGATGATAGCGTTTTCAATGTGTTGCTGAACAAGAAATAAATGAAAGATAAATTTTGAAAAACGGTTTTTGTTTGTTTGTTTGAAGTTAAGCACAAAGTTACACAATGGGCTATCTGTGCTCTGCCCATCACGGGTATCGAAAACCGGTTTATAGTGTTGTAAGTCCGCAGACATACTGCTGTGCCATTGGGGGCTGAAAAACAGCAATGAAGACAAGACGTTTTGAAGTTTTCTGCACACCATGTCTATATATAATATAAGAAGAAAATGTATACCATCTTCTTCTTATGTTCTTAATTTAATTGTTTATTGTTTAACTTGCGATGTATCCAAGTCTAAATTTTACACTACATTAAATGTTTTTGTAACACAGTGAAAACAGTGTAAAATTGAAAGTAGCCAGTACGCTGTCCTGATATTAGAAAAAAAAAAAAACTTGTAATTACAGAATCGAAAAAAATTCCGGTGACATGTCGTTTGTAATAATCGAAGTTGAGTTTATAATTTCAGAAATTCCTGTAGTTCATTGTTTTTTTATTTACATTAGACAATTTATTCCATAGCAAAAACAGTTGATTATCATCATGTACGTATAAAAACCCACTTATTGGAATAACACTTCACATTGTCTTGACTTGTTTCAACATTTGAGTTGAAAGACACTTTTTTATCATTTACATTTCAGTTCTTGTTAACTGTGAAGTCAAACCATATTTTAGAATAAGGGACGATCTTCTTGCCTTTTCAAATATTTTGATTTAGGAGTTAGATTGTCGCCAGATTTTGAAATATTGTTGAGCCATATTTTAGTATAAGGGACAATCTTCTTGCCGTTTCAAATATTTTGATTTAGGAGTTAGATTGTCGCCAGATTTTGAAATATTGTTGAGGCATATTTTAGAATAAGGAACGATCTTCTTGCCTTTTCAAATATTTTGATTTAGGAGTTAGATTGTCGTCAGATTTTGAAATATTGTTGAGGCATATTTTAGAATAAAGGACGATCTTCTTGCCTTTTCAAATATTTTGATTTAAGAGTTAGATTGTCGCCAGATTTTGAAATATTGTTGTTTTGTCAAGAGAGGTAATAAAATATTTCCAAACAAATATAATTTCCATTCAAGATTTGAGTACTTCTATTATTTAACTTATTAAGAATTGTTTGTATAGGCCTGTTATATACCTATACATACTAAGATTAAAATGACCAATGCTTAATTGTTCAATACTTTTTAGCTTTAACAGTGATAGTTCAATGTAAAAATTCTATTCTGGTTAGCTGTTTAATGAATGAGAATATTTTGATGAAAATGTGTTTAAGTGATGACAAAAGTTACGTTCCTGCATACGTTAAAACGAAACTCATCTTCGTGTACTTATTGCTGAGACTTGAATTTAAGACTTACAGAATAATATAACGTAATAAGTACAAGTTACGTAGTCCAGTTCTGTAAAAACAAAACAATAGTGGAACCGTATATGTTCAAAGTATTTTGACCAATATGGGTGTAAAGAAAACTGAATTCTCTCTTACATTTTATAAAACCAGTATGATACTAGTAACGTTGAGCTCTCCCTTACACTTTATAAAACAAGCATAAAACTAGTAATGCTGAGTTGTCCCTTACACTTTATAAAACAAATATGAAACTAGTAAAGCTGAGCTGTCCCTTACACTTTATAAAACAAGTATGAATCTAGTAATGCTGAACTGTATCGTACCTTTTGTAAAACCAGTATGAAACTAGTAATGCTTACTTGTCCTTTACACTTTATAAAACCAATATGAAATTAGTAATGTTGAATTGTGTCTAAATTTCGTAAAACCAGTATGAAAATAGTAACGTGGATCTGTCCCTTACACTTTATTAAACAAATATTAAAGTAGTAACGTTGAGCTGTCCTTTACACTTCATAAAATAAGTATGGAACTAGTAACGCTGAGCTGTCCCTTAAACTTTATAAAACAAATATCAAACTAGTAACGTTGAGCTGTCTCTTACACTTCATAAAACAAGTATGAAACTAGTAATGTTGAGCTGTCCCTCATACTTTATAAAACATGTATGAAATTAATAATGCTGAGCCGTCCCTTACACTTCCTAAAACAAGTATGAAACTAGTAATACTGAACTGAATCTTACATTTTATAAAATCAGCATGAAACTAGTAACGTTGAACTGTCTTTTACACTTTATAAAACCAATATGAAACTAGTAATGCTGAGCTGTCCCTTACACTTTATAAAACAAGAATAAAACTAATAATGTTGAGTTGTCCCTCACACTTTATAAAACAAGAATAAAACTAGTAATGTTGAGCTGTCCCTTACACTTCCTAACACAAGTATGA
>NW_013668148.1:124947-128038 GCF_000517525.1 Limulus polyphemus
GATAATAAAGCACTCACAAATGCCATACAGCCTGTTGAGCTGAATGCATTCGGTGATAACTTTATGGTTAACTGTGATAATAAAGCACTCACAAATGCCATACAGCCTGTTGAGCTGAATGCATTCGGTGATAACTTTATGGCTAACTGTGATAATAAAGCACTCACAAATGTCATACAGCCTGTTGAGCTGAATGCATTCGGTGATAACTTTATGGTTAACTGTGATAATAAAGCACTCACAAATGTCATACAGCCTGTTGAGCTGAATGCATTCGGTGATCACTTTATGGTTAACTGTGACAATAAAGCACTCACAAATGTCATACAGCCTGTTGAGCTGAATGCATTCGGTGATAACTTTATAGCTAACTGTGATAATAAAGCACTCACAAATGTCATACAGCCTGTTGAGCTGAATGCATTCGGTGATCACTTTATGGTTAACTGTGACAATAAAGCACTCACAAATGTTATACTGCCTGTTGAGCTGAGTGCATTCGGTGATAACTTTATGGTTAACTGTGATAATATAGCACTCACAAATGTTACACAACCTGTTGAGCTGAATGCATTCGGTAATTACTTTATGGTTAACTGTGATAATAAAGCACTCACAAATGTTATATTGCCTGTTGAGCTGCCTGAAACTTTGATTTACCTAACGAAATTAACTTTCCCGCGTATTTATGTACCGTAAAACGTTCAGAACCATCACAACTTTGTGCTAATGGAGAGTTTATAAAGTAATTACTGCTGGTTTTGAATAATCCTGTTCAACTTCGTTTGCTTTAAAATGATGATGCAGTATAATATTCATTAAAAGGAAAGTGTCACAGTGGGGTTCTAGGATTTCCTTAGAAAACTTTATGAGGGAGGAAATTCCAATATATCTGTTGTATTTCTCAACGATTAAGGTAACACTTCAGTTTACCGAGGCCTCTAGCTACTCGGCTGAGTGATATCGTTTATTCTCGAAATCATTCGAATGGGAAGTTTCATTTGTGTAATTTTAAACGTTTGCGCTGTATCAAGTATGTACAATACCATAATCTAAGCATACGTATATAAAAATAACCAAAATGGTACAAGGTTATATAAAAACTAACAAAAAAATGGCAACATGTCAGATTCCACCTAGAGAGTTAAAATTCCCGTGTGCCCAGTCTATGTTGCAAGATATGCACTAGTGAACAAATTACTATTCGGTAGGGTTGGCTATGGCAACCGTAACTAAATCAGACGACTTAACCAGCGTGAATCGTAAACCCGTCTACATCACAAAGCCCACGTGGTATATTATATTTCTATGTTAAAAGGCGTGAGTAGGAGTAATTCATCATACACTTCTGCCTTACTAAAGGTCATCATTTTATATACACACAAGCAGGAATAGTCAAATCGCCTTGCCAGGTGTTTTGTATTCTTAAAAGACCACTCACTATCTTACGTAAATTAGTGGATGATTAGAATTTGTACTTTAAAATTATGTCGAAAAGAAACACAGAAAAGCATTGCTCTGTTGGGGAATTTTATCGTGAAGTCCCCGAAGGTTTTCTCTAAGCGGAACTATTGAATATAACACACTCAATCATCGATTAAACTTTTTTAAAGTTTTTTTTCAAGCCACTTGTGTTTACGTTAGAGGGTGTGGTGGTATTTGATATCCTGTTTTGCATTCAAAGATGACTCAACGAAATATTAGAAAACACAGATGCCAAGATTTTTAGCCGCGGCAAGTACAAACTTTTAGCTCGTATCTCCATCTCTTGACCGATATGAGATTTAATTACATCCGTGGCTATTGAGGATTCCCTCTTGTTTAAAAAAACTGGTCACTTTTCAGACAGCTCTTTGAGTAGTTTTGCTCGAAAATTCTGAAACAAACAAATGATACAGTGTACGTCTGTATGTATATTACAACTAAACTGCCCTTAAGTAACCCACTTTAACTAAATGCCTCATACTAGGTTTTCGTGAATTTTTTTTTCTTATTACTGAGGTTGTTTTCAATCTTTATACAAACAAATCGTGCGTTTCAGCTAAATTAACTATTGTGATTGCTTCAGAGCTATTGAAGTCTGTGACAAATAAGTCAATTGGTTTGTGAGTTTCTTTAAAGAATGATTTTCAAATGTTCCTTCTATGTGAACAAATGCGCCTGTTAACCACATAACAAACAATAAAAGGGTTATTTATTGTTAGGTGTATAGATACATCTGGCATAACGTTTGCATAAACATCGTCTTACTGGATAATCGAACGTAATCTAGTAAAAAAAACCATTCAATGTAAAAATGCAAATATACACTGTTTTGTAGGGCAAAAATAACCAAAGAACTTTTGCATTGACTCTTCTCTTTGGTTACTCTATAGAGAGTATTATAATAATTTTTTATGGATTCTTTTAAGTGTTTGTTTGTATTTTTCTTACAACGAAGTCGTCTATTAACAATCAGATCCACTTAATCCAAAACATAAACAAACTTTCGTTTTATTTGTAGTTTTTGTTATTGTTGTAAAAATGCAGAATAGGCTACCTGAGATATGCCTCTGCAGGAATCTAACTCAAAATTTTAGTATTATAAGCTTCCAAGCTTACCGCTAAGAAGTCACAAGGGGATCTTTGCCTTAAAAACGGTAGGATCACTATCTAATAATAACGAATAATACAAAAAAGTAACAATAAATTTCTAAGCATAGACAACGGTGACACTAGAAAAGAATTATGCGAAGCAACAACATTCATTCAACTTTAAAACAACCACTAGTTTGTTGTAGTGATCATTCGACTTTAAAACATCCAGTAGTTTGTTGTAGTGATCATTCGACTTTAAAACAACCAGTAGTTTGTTGTAGTAATCACTACAACAAACTACTGGATGTTTTAAAGTCGAATGATTCATTCGACTTTAAAACAACTGGTAGTTTGTTGTAGTGATCATTCAACTTTAAAACATCGAGTAGTTTGTTGTAGTGATCATTCGACTTTAAAACATCCAGTAGTTTTTGTAGTGATCATTCAACTTTAAAACAAATAGTAGTTTATTGTAGTGATCATTCGACTTTTAAACAACTGGTAGTTTGTTGTA
>NW_013668148.1:128986-140466 GCF_000517525.1 Limulus polyphemus
TAGTAGACATCTTCCAATGGAAGCTTAGTATACTCAATATGCATAGTAGACATCTTCCAATGGAAGCTTAGTATACTCAATATGCATAGTAGACATCTTCCAATGGAAGCTTAGTATACTCAATATGCACAGTAGACATCTTCCACTGGAAGCTTAGTATACTCAATATGCATAGTAGACATCTTCCAATGGAAGCTTAGTATACTCAAAATGCATAGTAGACATCATTCGAGACTGAAAATGCTGTTCATTTATTTGTTATATTACAAAGCATCGAAACCTAAAGAGACCTCCAGTAATGAATGATAGCTAAAGAACCTGAAACTTTCTTCGGGATAAAGCAATATTAAAAAATATAAATATAAGAAACACAACGGACTGTCAGCTGACCATAGTTTTTGTCACCACACAATGTAACTTCTCTTTACCATACCTATTGTCACCACACAATGTAACTTCTCTTTACCATACCTATTGTCACCACACAATGTAACTTCACTTTACCATAGTTATTGTCACCACACAATGTAACTTCACTTTACTATAGTTATTGTCACCACACAATGTAACTTCAATTCAACATACAAACAAAGCATATACATGTGCTGTAAAATCTACATCTGGGATTATTGTTAGAATTGTTTTGAACAACATTTTGTTATTAAAGACAAAATTAGAAATGGTGATGTTTGACACGAAACATATTCTGATCCACATGCTTGCCATATAACTTCATATAGCTGTACGATAAAGAAAACAAGTCCTTTATAGCTAACTCTTTATGCTCCCTCTAGAGCACTGCTACGGTCAAGTATATGAAACACACCATATAATCTTTGTTTTAGCCTTCAAAATGTGATATTAACCCCATCTGTGTTTGGAGTTTTGTACCACAATGAAGAAATGGTATTTTCTTTCAAATTTCGCGTAAGTGATCAAATGTTAAAACATGTGTCTCTTTATTTTTCATTCTCTGTCCAAAAATAAACCTGACATTGGGGTGTTGTGTTTCTATAAACATGGCAATGAAAGAGTTAAAAAGGAAGGTTGTCATTTCACACATACACATATGTAGATACGCCAGACAGTATATACACATATGTATATATATGTGTATATACTGTCTGACGTATCCGCTCAATGTACGAAAACCATAGGGGTTTCGGGAGTGACAGTGGAAGGTCAGATCTGAGCACTGACCCTACTGTATCACTTCCAGGAAGCATAAAGGAACCTGCCAGGTTTGGTGACAGTCGGTCCAGCGGCTCAGCAGTTATAAGCGTACGCGCGCGCAGATACACACACACACACACTTTCGTCAAATAACGGTTTAGGTATATAACGTTCTTCATAGCAAACAGGAAAAGAATAAATTTATTGTTAAATGTATAGATAACTTTGGCATAAGATTAGTATCAATAGAGCTCGTGACAACAACTCCGACAAAATCTCTAAAAAAGTTCTCATCTAAAATACCAACATGATGTTCTTTATATTGGTACGTAAGGGCTTTTCCTTATGATAGGCGGGAGGCATGATAGTATAAATCCACAAACTACAATAACATCCGTGTTTATGCGCGAACCAACAATACATCAACTATTTAAAATCAGTCCTACTAGATAGTTTCGTGTCAGATGACCACGTTGAGGATCAGAACTTTAAATAACAGTATTTTGTGCCCCATGATGAGCGGTTAAATTATAAACAGTTCAGTAAACCATTACGCTGCAAGTATTCACAACCGGAAAACCCACAGTAGGAGGTTAGGCTTAGATCATCCTAAGTAAGCTTATCTGTCCGTGTAAAACTGCCTCTAAAATAATGCACATATATTTACAGCAAGTTCTGAATATCAGTTGTGTGCTTTTGTGTTTCAGAATTTCGCGCAAAGCTACACGATGGTCATCAGCGCACAGTCCCTAATTGTGACCTAATAACAACGCGGTGGTTATCTGTTCATAGTCCCTAATTGTGACTTGATAGCTTAAAGGGAAGACAACAGTCAACAACACCCACAACTAACTAAATGGCTTCCCCATCAAACATTGGGATATTTGACCGCCCTTTTTACAACACATTTGCGGCCTTTAAGTGCGCAGAGTAATTTAGTAGGGACGGGAACTATAAACCCTCGGATTCACAGTCCATGTACACTGATTACTAGGTAGTGTTCGGTACTATCAGTAAATATAAGTACTCCTATGTTACAGGGCAAAGTCCAGGTGCTCGAGTTGATATAACTCAAAAATAAGACATTCAGAACTTACACATAGAGAACTAACACGTGTTTCTTTACCTGATGGGATGAAATGGTATATTAAACAATTTACAATATTGATATCCGTGGGTCTTGGTCATAAAGTTTCCTGTTTGTTAAACTAAATATTTAAATCGATTTCGTGATCCAATTTTTATTCCAGTGTTTTCGATGTTCATTTATTTATGAACACTGGAGTTATAGGACTTCCTAAATAATTTATATGCGGGAAACGTATAAATATGTAAACATATAGGGAGCTATGGGTATTGGTGATAAAACTAATTTTCTGCCTTGTATAACTGAATTTACAACCGACTTTATGATCCATCTTTGTTCTACTATTTGTGTGAGTTATATAAATACTTATGGACATCGATTATCTTACACTTATAAATTTGTAATGCTTTGATTGTTTGTTTTGAATTTATGCACAAATCTACGCAATAGGCTATCTGTGCTCTGCCCACCACGGGTATCGAAACCCGGTTTCTGGCGTTGTAAGTCCGCAGACATACCGCTGTGACACTGGGGGGTTTGTAATGCTACACGAAGAAATTCACGTTCTCATATTTGTAAAGTTCTATTAGAGGAAAAGAAAGAGAATAGGACATAATTCCTGCCTATATAAATCATTATTTCACAGAAATCTTCCTGTGTTTGTCCGTTTATAACTGACGAATCGCTGAACTGATTGTCACAGAAACTGGCATGCATGTACCCTTAGGAGCTCTCACAGCTGAAGTTCGGACATGACTCTCCAATGTCATCCACCAGGCGCTCCTATGTCTTCTCCGTGCGTTGAACGTCATCTAGTAATATGTATATATTCTGTACTAGCTGATATATTTACGCTAACTTTTCATTAGGTATAGTACGCAGACTTTCGCGAGGTGAATCGCATATTTGTACGGTATAAAGTAAGCATGCTTTTCACATAACAAGAAATGATAATGAATCTGTAGACAACAGAGTGTTAAAAAATTGTTACGTCTCTAAATAAATGTCGAGTATATAGATTAACTGAACTTAAGAGTTCTGCCGAAGTTGACGAGGATTTTCTCTCTCTTCAGGTTCGTTCATGTACAAGGTTTGAAAATGTGGTTTAAACCCTTTAGAACATTTCGTTAAGAGAGAGGAATTTTTAACCAATTATCCGAAATGTCATTAGTGGTCGGAGAAGGGCGTTGTCTACTTTCTAGCTTGAGTTTTTATAGAGTTAGAGACGTTTAAAAAGTAGTTTTTCAAGAAGATAAAGAAATTTAGTACAAAAAGTAGTTAACCGTCTTTATTGTACAATATTTCACATTTACAGCATTCTGTCTAGTACCATCGACAAATTGTTAGCTGTTAGGTAAGTATTTTGATTTTGGTTACATATTATTAGTGTTAGATGTACACGACTGTTTCCATTTAAGTTCGATGTGAGTATTAGAGTTAGTTATGTTTAGAAGCAATAGTTTATCACAGGTTTGTTTACGTAATTGTGTACGAATTATACGTTGTGTAATTCAATTGTAGTGAAATGGCGCTTGTTGTATTATTGCGTCATGTTACTAGAACCTTCTAAGTTTTTCTCTTTGTTTTGATTGAGTATTATTGCATCATACTATCTCGTTGTGTATACAACGTCCTAGGCCTCGGTCAGGTTAAAAATACGCGTACAAAATGTAGTTCGAGTTAATTATATAGTTAGTTAGATAGGTAGTTCGATCTAGACTGGGTGATTGTGAGTTTAGCCATAAATAGCGTATAGTGACGATTTTTACATTAAAATTATCACAGATTGTATTGTCAAATTGTGTTCTAAAATAACTGAACCAGCCTGTGTGGATTTTGACAAATATTTAAAGCTCTTGATGCAACTGTGGTAACCAACAGTGTAACGAACATTTGTATATACGTTGACTTGCTTTAATATATTATTTTATAATAAGTGGACTGTGTGCTGTTTGTTTATTGTTAAAATTTATCGCCAACAAGTCACAGACACCTACTGTAAACAATCCTGCCGATACATAAAACTTGACAATTAATAAGAAGATTCTTTAATAATATTAAGCATCTTTATTGCTATCTGTGTATTACCTTAGCTCCTTGAGTTTTAAAGATAATAAATGAACTATTATTTTTATTCTTTAAGAAATTTTAATTAAAATGGCTCTTTATATTTTCATAAACACATAAATATATAGCTATATATACAATATACAAAACCATGGTATTACTCAGTTGTTCCGATCAACTTTACCGTAACGTGTTAAACAGCTCTGTGCTATATATATATTTAATCAACCTTAGTTTATATGATTATAATAACTTCGTCAAATATATTTTTTATGCACTATAGACGAAAAATTCTCAGTTGAAAGCTCTGTTTTCTGTTGTAGACGCTAAACTTCATAGTGCCACTAGATTTTTGTCATTATTGTTTCTTGAAAGTGTGGTTAGTGTTATTTTTTTAAAAGCAAAGCCACATCGGGCTATCTGCTGTGTCCACCGAGAGGAATCGAACCCCTGAATTTAGCGTGGCAACTCCATAGATTTACCGCTGTCTCACCGGTGGACGAAAGTGTGGTTATTAAAAGCGTTGTTAATTATTATCTTACTAGACTTACGAGTTTGCTATTTTATTACATATAATACAAAAGTGAGGTGCATGTTTGCATATAGCGCAACCTAGTGGTAGTTAAGAAATTTACAGTTTTCGAACTTTCATTACTTGTATCTTTGTAATGAATACTAAAATGAAAGACTGCTAAAAGTGTGTTTTCATACTCACATAAAAATTACTTGTAACTTAATTAGGAATTAAATAAGTTTATAATAAAGAAGCTGAAACAATGCTAATTCGACCACGAATTAATCTTAGAATCCAGTCCGATCTTCTGAAACGTAAGTCTACACTTGAAACCCGTTTTAGTATAATCACAGACTGATTTTATGAAACGTAAGTCAGTACTTGAAAGCCGTTTTAATATAGTCACGGACTGAACTTATGAAATGAAACGCAAGTTTGTACTTGAAACCCGTATTAATATAAACATGGACTGATCTTATGAAGCGTAAGTCTGTACTTGAAAGCCATTTTAATATAATCACAGACTGATTTTATGAAACGTAAGTCTCCACTTGAAACCTATGTTAATATATATATGAACTGATTTTATGAAATGCAAGTCTGCACTTGAAACCCGTATTAATATAAACACGGACTGATCTTATGAAACGTAAGTCTGTACTTAAAACCCGTGTTAATATAAATATTGGCTAGCGTTATTTATTTCTAACGCTCAAAGTCGGTTAATTTGACGAATTAAACTCTAACAGTATCATACAAAAGTAAACGCATTTAAAACTTCGTAGAGCCAACTAAACCATAAAATATGCTAAAATTTTAAACTGAGAGCGAGAGTTAAATATTGAAAGGTTCTAGTGAGAACACAAATCAATCACATCCAATAATTCATCAATCTCAGTATGGTTCGCGTTAGATTTGCTCTGGTTGTTTCCAAATCAGACATACGCCCATAATCATTACGTTAATGTTATGTACGTATTGCATACACACCCTACCTGTTTTTCCAAGATCTGTTAAACTTTCCATTGCGTGTCACAGATGGCTAGGAAGTGACCTCCATAAGAATGACTTGAATAGCTGTTACATGAATCGGCCGAGTGGAACTGGTAAATTATCTGGGGAGAGCAATATTCGATTTGTTTTTTGACGCGTCCATTGCGTCACGTTATAATTCATAAACTGTACAAACACTCATGAAAATAGACCATTTTTACTTGTACAGAACATACCTTACTACCGGAATAAAATGTATCTTAGTGCGCGTATATGTCGTTTTAGTACTCGTATAATCTACATTTCAGTGCCTCATAAAGAAGTGTCTTAATATCTGTATTTGCCTTAGTGCTTTATAACACATGCATTTGTACCTGTAAAAGGTATACCTTAGTATGTTTATAAGATATCTCAGCGCGCATTAAAATGTTTGTTCGCGTACAGCATGTCTTTGTACTTACAAATGGTATGCAGAAGATACTAGATATGTATATATATATATATCTTTTTTATTATATTAACAAAAGATCATGAAGTCTGAAAGCAATGTTTTCATGTTTCCTTCTTATGGGAAAATCATAAACACGGTAATCATCACAATTAACTTTTTGAAATATTTCCTTTTTTCCAAATGTGATTCAGAGTACTTTATGTGAAAAAAAAATTATAATCTGGAAAAAAAAACTCTTATCCACTTTTCGTTGGTAAATTAATAGCCCAAGGGTTGGCGGTGGGTGGTGTTGATTAGCTGCCTTAGCTCAATTCTATCAGTTTTAAATTAGGAAAGGCTAGCGCAGAGAGCCCTCGAGTAGCTTTGTGCAAAATTCAACAAAGAAACAAACAAGTATCTTTAATCTTCGTTGTGAATAATATCCAGGCTCTTAGTTCATTGGTCCAGTTGTAGGTATTATCTTTTACTATACTTTGTGAATACCATCCAGGCTCTTTGTTCATTGGTCTAGTTGTAGGTATTTTCTTTAACTATACTAGACATTCTTGTTCTCCAGCTTTATTAATACCTTACCAATAACATTCACTAGTTTGACTCTAATGAAACTTAACACTTAACCCATAATGTTTTTGCTAGTTTGAAACTAAATAACTTTAATACATTACCCCTAACCTTTGCTAGTTTCACTCTAAAGAAACTTCTCCTTTCCCCTTGTATCCCTTTTCTTTTCACTTTTCTTTTTTAGGCATGATTATAATTTACAATATCTTAAAAACCATGATTTAGTAGCTATCTGCACTGTTTTTCAAGCTTGAGTAAGGAACGAGTAAAAAAAAAACTTTCCAAAGCAAAATCTCAAATCCTGAATCCGTCCATACCTCAAAAACTCTATAAATTGTTAAAAAAAGTAAAAAGTTATGTTAAAACAACACCAACTCGTGCACCGTAGAGCATAAGTCTGGTGTTTGAATGACTACAAGTTCAAGTTGTAAAAACAAAACAATCATTGTGGACTAACAAAACAGATCACAAATGTACCAGCTGAAGCACAGTTTTTGTGTTTAATTTTATACAATCTACATACAATGATACTGTGACTTTTAAACATAACAATGTATTTAAATAAACTCTTTTTGAAAATGAAAAGCACACATCATTTATCTCTCAAAATTCACGATAATTTAAATTCTATACATTTTAGTTATGGTATAAAAGAAAAAAGCAGAGATGGCTCTCATGCGGTTTTTAAGTAACTGTAGACCAGGTGTTACGTATTGTTACAATACAGCCTGGAAAGAGGAAATGGTTTTCTTTGCTTTAACATCTTTATAACACCACTTTAGCCGTGTTCTCTTAACAATTTTCTCATCTCAGCATCAAATGAAAATTCAACACTACTTTCCTTTCTGGTTTTTAATCAGTTTTTTAGTATATGTTATCGAACAAGGATGTAACGGATAATTTATAAACGTTCTCTAAATATGTATGGAATCACAATAGGTTTACTTGGCAGGAATGATCTTAGTACTTTCTTTTTTCACAGAGTTCAATGAGTACCTTGAGAGAGACAATAACATACGAGTTTTCATAAGCAGGAAAATCTGTGATTCGAGAGTACAAACTTGTTACGCTCTTGACACCAATGAATCATTTATAATAACTATGGTAAAGTGAAGTTACATTGTGTGGTGACAATAACTATGGTAAAGTGAAGTTACATTGTGTGGTGACAATAGCTATGGTAAAGTGAAGTTACATTGTGTGGTGACAATAACTATGGTAACGTGAAGTTACATTGTGTGGTGACAATAACTATGGTAAAGTGAAGTTACATTGTGTGGTGACAATAACTATGGTAAAGTGAAGTTACATTGTGTGGTGACAATAACTATGGTAAAGTCAGTTAGTCAACACCACCCGCCGACAATTCTTGAGCTACTCTTTACCAACGAAAAGTGGAAGTGGCCGTCACATTATAACACCTCCACGGCTGAAAGGGCAAGCATGTTCGTTGACCGGATTCGAATCCGCGACCCGCAGATTACAAATTTAATTTCTTAACCACGATGCCATGCCAAGCCCCGCAATTTATGCAAACGTGATCCTTTTTGTGCTTGTTCTTTCTGCCTTATATCTGATTGCTATATTTTGTTTCCTCTCAAAAGGATTTAGTATTGATTTAAGCCTCAAGCCGCATGACGTGCATTTAGCATAGAGGGAATCAATAATTTCATTATTTTCAAATAATTTCCTTGCAGCACTGCTAGACGATAACTTTTTTTTACTTTCCGCCATTCAATCACAAATAATAAAAATCGGGGTGGATGGGGAAGGGGGAGCGTCTACTGCGAACGTTATGGAAAGTTATGGATGAGTGAAAAACCCATTTTAGAACTTTTTTTTATTCAGTCACAAATAATAAAAATCGGGGTGGATAGGAAGGGAGGGAACGTCTACTTCGAACGTTATGGAAAGTTATGGATGAGTGAAAAACCATTTTAGAACTTTTTTATTCAATCACAAATTATAAAAATCGGGGTGGATAGGGAGGGATGGAACGTCTACTTCGAACGTTATGGAAAGTTATGGATGAGTGAAAACTCATTTTAGAACTTTTTTTATTCAGCCATTCAATCACAAATAATAAAAATCGGGGTGGATAGGGAGGGATGGAACGTCTACTTCGAACGTTATGGAAAGTTATGGATGAGTGAAAAACCATTTTAGAACTTTTTTATTCATCCTAAAGAACGATAATTTAGCACACGGTTAAATTTGGATAGATATAGGCAATTGTGGACAAAAATGGGATAAGAAATGGTTGAACGTTGTAAGAAATTATATATTTTGCCAATTTTTTCTTAATTTAATCTTCTCCGTAAAAGCTTTTTTTTCCGATATTTTTCAAAATATCGATATGTGCATATTGATCTGCCCAACACTGGATTGTTGGTTGTTTGATATAAAACTAAAGGAGACACACGCAAAGAAATAAATTAGTAAAAAAGGAAAAACAGCCACGTACCATATGTCTGTAAGTGTGATTAATAAGCGTGTATTTAAAGTATGAGATGTAGAGGTCGCGACTACATCTCCATCTAACTGGAAAGCTCAAGAAGGTCAATTTCTTGATCTTTGTTCGAGCATATTGGTCAACCACTTTTAGAGAACTGTCGTGTTTAATCCCAGATTTATGTATTTTTACCTGAAAATCACACACCAGTTTGTTTACAAACGTATCTGTGACAAATGTTGTAAGAAAACTTGAAGAATCAGTGATTTAAGCTTTATAGTTTTATGAAAGCAAACGGCAGTACCTGATTTTAAAAACAATAAAACCTTGCACATTCATCATTATGTGATGCTAACAATTACAAAACTACAGAATATTCTAATGCGCCAGTTAATTAGTTTTACATTAAAAGAGATCCATGTACATGTGTAAATATACTATGAATAACATAACATAAAGATTGTTTGAATCACAAATGAACTATAATTTATGTCATTACGCCTGTTTTAACTCACAAAATGTACCTAATATTTCCGATGAATGTCTTCTCTCTTCCATTAATGTTAGGTCTAATAGACTTGAAGTAAATCACGTTTCAAGAAGACAATTTCAGTTTACAAATAACTCTGTGTAACAGAATTGATTAGTCCCCTGGTGGGACAGCGATAAGTCTACAGACTTACCAAGCTAAAATCCGGAGTTCGATTTCCCGCGGTGGACACGGCTGATAGCCCAATGTGGTTTTGCTCTAAAACAACCAATCCAAAACTTACCAGATTCATCGAAGATCTCAATGTTTATGCGGTGCTTCTAAAAGTTAAAAAATATCGAAAATACGCTATTAATCTATCAAGTAAACACATCTATGTCAATACTTTCAACGTCTAATTAAAAGCATAATACTTTCCGTACTTTATATCAGTGAAAAAAATCTTAATGAGAAAAATTTACCATTAACATTATTTTGATAAAAATAGTAAAGCAATAGCTTACATATTCAATAAAAACCCTACACACTAAAACACTAGGAACTATTAATGGAAACAACATTTAGATGACATTGGTTCGACTTCATGTTGGGTCTATCATTATATTTCTTACAATGAGGAAAGTGGTGATAATGTCTTTTCAAAAACTTTTACGTTGATGTGGGACGTCAGAGATTCAACTTTGAGTTATTTCTAACAGCTGTAAGTATTTCTGTAACACGACAGCACCAGCATGTCGAAAGAAATTTTAATATCAACAAGGAAAATAAAGATTTAGTTTGCAAACATAAATGAGGTCAGTGGCATATGAACGTGAAGTTATATTTGAACGTATACTCTATGCTTCAGAAAAATTAATCACCGAGACTCTGAAGTTATAATAAAGAGTATAATTTTCCAAATGTGCAAGAGACAAACGTATTAGTTAAAAGTTTCCATTCCTCTATACTTACCGCATTCATTATGAGTTGCTTTTCTGGAGGAATGGAGATGAAAAGCAAGAAGGAATGGTGCCCTCGCCCTTAACCCAAGCACACGCTTTTATTTCTTACGTGTTTGCCCTCTTATGCATTATAATTACCAAATAATACGTATAATATATTTGTAGTTTCTTATTTTGAAGTCCCCCCAGTGGCACAGCGGCATGTCTGCGGACTTACGACGCTAAAAACCGGGTTTCGATACCCGTGGTGGGCAGAGCACAGATAGCCCATTGTGTAGCTTTGTGTTTAATTCCACACAAACTTATTTTGAAATAAAACTATTTAAGTTTTACTTTTAATTATTAATAAGGAAGACAAAAAATAAAATCAAAAGCAGCAAAATCAAAACATAAGTTAACACTACGTTTTTCATGCATACTCTACCCGACATTCTTCTTCGTCCGGTACTTGACGACGTTATCCCCACTAAATTTTCAATGTATATACTGATATGTCAATATATTAAAAAAATATCGATCTATAAAAACCCGATATCATCCATCACAACAACAAATAACTGGATGTTTTAAAATCGAATGATCACTTCAACAAACAACTGGATGTTTTAAAGTCGAATGATCACTACAACAAACTACTGGATGTTTTAAAGTCGAATGATCACTACAACAAACTACTGGTTGTTTTAGAGTCGAATGATCACTACAACAAACTACTGGTTGTTTTAAAGTCGAATGATCACTACAACAAACT
>NW_013668148.1:141137-144815 GCF_000517525.1 Limulus polyphemus
AGTTCGAAAGTGCAATTCCCAGCTGGTTAGAGCACAGGTTTTGTTACTTAATGTGAGATAATGTTTTCATATCACAGTTACGTGCTCGTTACCTAAACAATGATATGTAACTACATGAGATGTTTTCCAGCTGCAAAGAAAATAACGATTTTACTGCATCAAAATGCTTCTGCCACGATACCTACTATTTTATTTTCTTAGAACCCGATATGATATATATACTCATATTCTTATAAAGATAACACAACAGTTACGTAAACGTTAAGACCTAAAGGAAAGAGAGCGTAACTCAATAGTGTCTTTTTACCTTGGATGATTTGTTAAGAAATTCCAGAAATCTAGGCCAGAAACAAAAAATTGTCTCACGTAAAAGACAGACACATAAAGCTAGAATAAATCAATATCTAAGGAAAGGCAAAGTCTATCTTAGTAAAAACGGTATCAGGCAGAGTACATCCCACACCCCAGTGGAAATACACGTCTATCAAATGTAAGAGTAAAATATAATTGTAATGTAGATCTGTAATAGATATATCACACTAGATTTGTAGACCCACCTATGCAAGGACACTTCTTACCTGGAGAATGAAGTTACATATATACAGAAATGACATTTTTTTTAAACTTATAATTTCTATAATCACTATTTATTAGATGGCGCTGTGCCATGGATAATAAGGATCTAAGCTACCCATATACCTACTTTTGTATTGGATTTATTAAGCCCTTTTAGTTTTCAAGAGTTAAACTGGTTTCACCACATATATAACATTTGCAATTTTTGATTCCATAAAATATTTTAAAATTATAAATACGACAAAAACAACAACATAATCATTGGTGTCAACATTTATTTTGTTATACAAAGGTTGATCCCCCATAAAAGTTTCCAGAATATACCTAAATTAAAAGCTAAGATAAGCGAAAATAATAATATTTTTTTACAACTGTTACTGATCTCAAGTAACATAAAAACACTTATTTGATGTTAGTTTGTGGTTCTCTTGGCACATCTTGGTACTGTGAAGTAACCCTATTGATACTAAAAAGGAACTTCTTGTTCTTCTTAAGATTGAATTCATCTCCCACAATCTCTTAGATAAGAGGCTGAACACGTCATCCATGATCATGTATCAGCGTACTCTTGAACGAAAAGCTGTTGGCGTTCACGTGGGCTTGTGTATAGATACATGTGAGCAATATGACGCACTCTACTTTATCCACTTAACCCAACCTAACAGAACCATCTGGACAGACCCACCCGGAAGGCACTGCCCGACAAACAGAGGAATATTTTGAGCCCTATCGCAGGTTGAGGCCGTTGTTCTCTATGCTCCACCCGTCGTATTGAGCTTCTACCATCACTCCAAAACTCTCCTGCCCTACCTGACTACTTCTAGACCCTCCAGGTTGCTAGCTGGTTGACCTATATGGTATAAGCTCAGATTGTTCCGCTTGGTAGAAGCCGGTTAGATTTCATTAGGTGAGACATACATTCTGATATCGAAACTGCATCTTTACAAAAACTAAACTGGTCATGTCCCGAAACGGTTTTTAACTTAATACACACAAACAAACAAATAAAAAAATGGCCGACAATCTCTCCTATATTTTGTTTCGGGGTTAACGTACATGAATTTTAATTTCCTTTAGTAATCAATTACAGCATTTCTGTCGAATTCGAAGGTGCTACTTAGATTGAAAGGCATAATATTAAATATTCGTATCACTGAGTTAGTTTAAATGTGGACATATTTGTTTCAACCCAGAACTTTTTTACTCTGCCTATTTTTAGTGACATAACTCATGTTTATATAGAAAGTTATAACGAGCTCAGTTCGTCACAAGAAGTGCAGCGGACGGAGTGAGTTATATAGAAGTTATATAGACATCAAGTATAGGAGCAATTTTATTTCCCATAATTATCCAACCAATTCAAAAATCTTTTTCGGCTTGTTTGGTTGTTTGTTTTAGCGCAAAGCCATATTGGGGTATCTGTTGTGTCCACTGCATGGGATCTAACCCCGAATTTTAGCGTTATAAGTTCGTAAACTTACCACTGACTCGCCGGGAAACACCTTGTTCAGAAATAGCTCCGCTAATCATCGATATCACATTTAATTTCCCTTTAAATGAAAAATAAAGAGGAGAGGGGACCCCTACCCCCCTAGATTTTTTTTCAGTGTATAAAATGGTTTACTTTTTCTTATAGTAATTCTGTTTAGGCTGTATCGTAAAAAGTAAATCGGTAAAAGCAGACTAATAACAAAGTATTGAGTAAAAACTCAATATCTCAGAATGCTTTTCTCTAACTGTTGCCTGCGTTTGTTTCCTAGACCAGCGTTTCCTAACCTTTTCGATACCAGAGACAGGCTCGCTCCCACCCTAAACGAAAAGTACAACGAAAAAAAAAACATTCTGATTTGCGTATAAATATTTTGTCAGTAGTTTTTCTTTTTGGTTAGTGGCACAGCGATATGTCTGCGGACTTACAACGCTAGAAACCGGGTTTCGATACCTGTGGTGGTCAGAGCACAGATTGTGTAGCTTTGTACTTAACTTCAAACAAACTTTTTTGGTTATTTGTTTTTGGGAAATCTCACGGATCGACAAAAGTAATAGTGATGGTTGAAAAACACTGACTTAGACCACTACCTATTCCATATTTACAATATATCAACCATAAGAAAAAAATCATGATCATTGCATAACATCGTTTGATATAGGTATACCATTTTTGTGAAAATAATCAGGCTATACCATTATACAGGGTATGATTGTTCATAGAAATAATAGTTCATAAACTATAGAACTCTTGAAGTGTCATGGTTTTGTGATTATATTTCTTTAAATATACTGTGGATTCATAGAATAAATAAAATAAAATAAATAGAATAAATATTCCATGTAAAGATATACACGATTAGCGTACACAAATATATTAAGCCTACTGGCAGCTTGTTTGTTAGAAGCAGTTTATTGTTTCATAATAAAATAACATGAGTGGCGCAACCGTTGTAAATGGAAGGATATTATTAATATTAAAATAACTAACTTTAAACCAAATCACTAAGAGGTTTAACGTTTAATTTAGAATTCTTAGAGGTTTGGATTCGTTTAAAACTATGTTTTACAGAAAATAAAAACTTCTAATGATTCCCTGACAAGAACCAGAAATGGTCATATTTCAGAGATACAAAAGTCAGTAAAATACTGTCACTGATATGATACACGTAGTGTATTATTTACGCGCAGAAAAGCACATTTTAAAAATTCCATGCTTCATTATAGGATTCTAAGTACGAGTAATTTACAAGGAGAATACGTCCCTCCATCTTTTCCTTTGCAGGAGATGGCCCCCCTCACATATCAACAGTAATAGCATTAAGCAGAAAGTAAAACAACTAATCGTCTTTCCCTTTTTCCTTCATTTTTGAAAACAAAGTTACTTTACTAGGATAGTGTATTATATTATTCTCGTTCAGTCTGATTAAGTATTCAGATATACTTGGTATTTTCATTTTATCATTAATGTTTAAGTTTAATCTCCACGTCTAGGTATATTTTCTTTCCTAGACAGGACCCGTTTATAAATAGAGATGTGATGCACAAGAAGAATTGATATTTCACATCGTAGATAAATATTTTTGTTTGTTTTATTATAAGTTTGTTTGTTTG
>NW_013668148.1:145609-148458 GCF_000517525.1 Limulus polyphemus
ATGTTTTATTATAAGGTAATAAACAATTTAAATTATACTGTTTTGTATGTATGTATATAAACGTTTATATATGTTTTATTATAAGGTAATAAACAATTTAAATTATACTGTTTTGTATGTATGTATATAAACGTTTATATATGTTTTATTATAAGGTAATAAACAATTTAAATTATACTGTTTTGTATGTATGTATATAAACGTTTATATATGTTTTATTATAAGGAAATAAACAATTTAAATTATACTGTTTTTGTATGTATTTATATAAATGTTTACATGTGTTTTATTATAAACACATATATTTATTATAAGAAAATAAACAATTCAATTACTTCTAACATCAGTCACAAGGATTTCGCTTAGTAGACTACATAGACTTTACAAACTGGCAGTTAAACAAAAATAAACTAAAACATTTGATACAAAATCATGTTGAACATAACTCACACTTATATAAATAGTGTTATGGGATCGAAACTGAATGATGACTTCAGAAAGTTCAGTGACGAGTCATTCATAAAATAGTCACCATTTTAATGAATTTTGTCTGGATTTTCACAATGATAGAAATATGATTATGTTTGACCGAGTAACATATTTTTCTAGGTATGGTAACGATTTCCAGCTTCTCAAAAGTTGTATTCGAAGTTCCCAAACTTTTCCTCTTGAAGCCCCCCCCCCCCACCCCACAAGACCTCTTTCACCCGGGCTTATGACTCCCACCTAATGATTTAATGGAAATCTATTATTGTAATACTAAGTTTTTGTCTGTCATGAAAATGCACGCACATCTTATTATCTAAACGCGCATGCGCGCACACTTCATTTCAACGGATGTAAACAAAAGGCGGATGTAAATATACTTTAATAGACATTTTGTACAACAACATATTAAAAGCTTATTAAAATTTTTTAATAAAAAATGTCTAACGTTAAGTCGTAGAATAACATTATAAGTTTATTTTTGATAGTATTAACTACGGTAACGTTTAGCCATAATTAAACTAAATCAAACAAGGTACACAAGTTACAGAGTATATTCCCCTCTTTATCGATTATAGGCTGTACTTAATAAAAGCTTAATTAATGTTAGACCTAAGACAAGAGGACTTATAGATTTCGGTGGCAACGATTATAATTCTTTTATATTTTAGAAATGTCATATTTGAAGAAGTGCTGATGTAATAAAGATACTAATTTGAACGCAAATGTTTGCGGGTCTCTGCTAGTTTAAAATAATAGTCACTCTAAGGAATCTTACTTTCCTTGCAATTTGTTCTTTGAAAAAATATCATGCATAAATGACGTTATGCAGTCCTATTTATTGCAATGAGCAAAACTGCAAATACTGTTTTGTCTGGTTTCAAAGAATTTTTAAAGAAAATTTTTCAACATATTGTTACGACAGCGGAAGTCACGTGATCTGGTAACACGTCATGAGTTTCTAGAAGGATCATGACTTTTCCTGGCAACTCTAGTCTTTTCTAGGCGCCCTCTATTTTAGTATATAAGCCCGGCAAATAAAGCGGAGATAATAATTGCAGATAGGGAGATATAGAGACAGATAATCGAGTCAAGTCGTAAGTGAAGTGCGTGAATCGTTGTGAATTATAAATTCTGTGTATTGTGGAAATTCTGTGTATTGCAAAGTTGTATTGAGAAAGAATAAACTAGTTTTATTTAAGAAAGGACTTGTATCGCTGAAGTTCTTTGGAAAGAATTTTTACGGGAAATTAACAAACAAACAGAGACGTAACAAATTGGTGTCAGAGAGAAAAAAAAAAGATGGAAAGGAAAAGTGCCAAATCAAACTACGACTTAGCAGATTTGATGGCAGCAATACAATAACATCAAAAGAAACAAGAAGAACGAGAAAATAAGCAAGAGAGATTACAGCAGTGGTTGGACGAGAAAGAAAATAAACAAGAAGAGAGGCTACAGCAGTGGTTGGAGGAGAAAGAAAATAAACACGAAGGGAGACTACAGCAGTGGTTGGAGAAGAAAGAAAACAAACAAGAAGAGAGACTACAGCAGTGGCAACTGGAACAAGAAAGGAAACAGGAATAAAGTCTTCAACAGTTGTGGGAAAGTCAGTAGCAACTACAGGAATAGTCTTCAACAGTTGTGGGAAAGTCAGCAGCAACTACAGGAAAGTCAACAACAGTGGCAAGAAGTACAAATGGAAAACATTAGTAAATTTCAAAGTGAATTAAATACATTAAAGGATGTTTTATTAGGTCCATGGCTAATATATCCTCCTTGTGTAAAAGACAGTCAGCCTCAGACAACGGGAAGCCCCTTCCAGACTCCGCAGCTAAATCCAAATGCAGACATCTTCAGTCCTGTCAAAAGTCACATTCCAGACATGAGTGTCAGCAATAGGGGTGTTCTAGTACGAAGGAAGCCACAGGAATTCGATGGGAAGGCACCATGGGAAGCATATAGAGCACAATTTGAGCTACCCGCAGAAATGAATGGATGGACAGAGGAGCAGAAAGCAGTATACCTCGCCACGAGCCTGAAGGGACAACCTCTGGAAATACTTGGACAGTTGTCAGCAGACGACAGGCATAACTACAGAGCACTGGTAGTGGCTCTAGAACTCAGGTACGAAACCCAAAATCAGTCTGAAGTCTACAGGGCTAGGTTTAGGACGAGAATCCGTGCTAAAAGGGAGAGCCTGCAAGAGCTGGCACATAACTTGGAAAGCATGGCACACAAGGCCTACCCAACTGCACCACCCGATCTCATCAAGTTGTTGCTGATAGATCAGTTTGTAGAGGCCTTGGACAGTCCACAACTAAAGGTACAAGTAAAGCAAGCACACCCCTCTACTATGCAGGATT
>NW_013668148.1:149458-177060 GCF_000517525.1 Limulus polyphemus
CGTAACAAATAACGCTGCTGAAGACGTGTCACCTGAAAAAGCCACTGTCGAAGAAGAAACTCTACTCAGTTTTGAGAAGGGAAACAGCGAATCCCTTGATGAAGTTACTACCACTGATGTGACTGTTACCAATGATATGACGTTTCCTGATGAAGCAGATGATGAACCCCACATGAAGCAGAAGCCAACGAGACGGAGACCAGTACGTCCCGTAAAATTAAGAGACTTTGTTGAATTTTAATTTTGTGTTTGTAAATTCTGTACACGTAATTAAGTTATTGTTAATTGTTTATTATTTAATATAAGTGGCTATTGTTCGGGACGAACAATACTAAGGAAGGGGCAGTGCTACGACAGCGGAAGTCACGTGACGCTAGTAACACGTCATGAACTTCTAGAACGTTCACGTCCCTTCCTGAAGTCTCGAGAGGCTACTAGATATGCGGTAGTATTGTATATATAAGCCGCCAAGAATTGACGGCAACAATGTGTAATTGAACTGAGGACAGAGAGAGACATATTGTTGAGCTGAGCACGTGAGACGTTCGTTGTGAATTATAGCGCTTGTTATAGCGCGACTGTGGAAATTAAGTGTATTCAGAAAGAATAAACCAGTTTTATTTAAGAAAGGACTTATATCGCTAAAGTTTCTTCGGAAAGAATTTTTACGGAAAATTAACTAACGACCAGAGACGTAACAAATTCAGACGTAACAATATCATTTATTCGATGTGTGATTAAAGAACCCTTATGTCAAATATTTTACACTTTATTATTGTAGTTTACACTAATCAATGCCAGAGGGAAACTGTGATTACTTTAAATGGTGAGTTCTTTGAGGTAATTTTTTTTATTTCTGTAGCGACTAGAATAAATGGGGAAAATATATACTTTACCCACGCTAATCTATTCATTCATTTTTTTTTCTCTCGTTGGTATGCATTCAAAATAAATTTTGAATATTTTTCTATTTGTCAAGTAAACCATATTTTCATATTATACACTGTTTACACGACGACACAAAAAACCTGCAGTTTGTAAGAAGTTTATTATTTTAGAATTTCCCTACTACAAGAAATAAGACAAACTTTTCAACTACGCGAAATGCGGGTTTTACCACAAGTAATCATAATGACTTTGGAAGACCAGAAAGTTACACAAAAGACATATACGTTATGTACAGTTTTATATCAACTTTACCGTTTAATGTCAGAAGACCTTGCTCTCCAAGGTGCAACATGTATAAGGAAGCGTAATTGGTTGAAAGTGGGGCACTATCACTTTATAAAACAACGCTGACGCTTTAATTGGTTGCTTTACATTCTACGTTTATGCACAGGAGTGTTACAGGGTCCTTGGATGTAATAGGAACGCGCAAGACTACGTCACCTTCAGAGCAGGAGCGCGAGCCCCATCCACCTGCATCCTGACACGCCACCGCCTGAGGGACAGGTGTGAGGGAGGGGTATACGGAGGGAGACAATAAAAAATAAGGGGACTTCAGCATGTGCTTGGCGCGATCAATACCTGTAACGAGGTGCCACCATTGGGCGTTGGTCGAGAGGTACGATCTTATTTGCATTTCAGGCATTAAAAGCAGGTCGCACGTAAAAGAATATAGAAGTATACAACGTGCTCTTCGCAGAGAAACTCGACAGTAAGAAGAAGGTAGGGCCGTTGGATTCGATACCATAACGTGTTTTCAAAACTAGTGAGTATTAGTTCAGAAGCACGTGGTGCGAGCTTGTGGTGCAGCTAGGCTTTATAAAGAGTTTAAACAGCTGTCGGACTTGTGCATCTGTTATGTTGCATTGAAATAAAGGTAGGTCTAATTTAGCCTAACTTTTTAAACGAAGTACGAGGTAAATAACACAACTTTGATTATTTATAATTATAGGTTTATAAAGATTTGTCACAAACAGTTATAATTATCCATTTTGAGTTTTGTCAAAATTTATTAGAGAATAACAAATAACAATGCAATCATGAAAGAAATGTGGGTAAGAGTTAATCAAAAATGCATATACTTTACGTGATAGTTAACTTAATATGATCTGTATATTCTAAATCTAGGCGAAAGTTAGTCAAGTATGGTCAAAATAGAATTATCGTATTGTCCCCAATTAAAGCCCCCCTCTCTAATTATCGCCCCCGGTACTTTTATGAAGTTTATCTTGGGTAACAACAATAGTAATACAACATACACTCTTCTACTGTAATCTGCTTTATGACTGTAATTTTGACAGCAATAGTAATCCAACATATAAACCATTTTTATTTCTGTAGTTTTGATTTGAAACACATAAAAACACTTATTAGCGTTGAAAAAGAAAATCAGATGTGAAAAAGTTTGCAACACCTCCGGGGCGTTAATTAGGTGCAAAACGGTAAATTATGAACTTAGACAAACGAACGATGAAAGGAAACTTTGTGAAAATACAGAATAACAAGAAGTTACCAACAAACATAACTTAATGAAATATGAGAAGGACTAGTTACAACAACCTCAAATGATTAAAGAATAGTTTTAAAAAATTCCCATTGAAAGGTTCAGACATTGGTAAATGAAAGTCAGGTGCATGTGTCTGGGGTTGGGGGGGGGGGAGTAACAACGCCTATAAATTGCAGTCCTGTAAATATAGAACGCTTCAAAGATGTAAACAAATAGCCTTAAACGCAATTAAAATTTCCCATTCACAATATGTTTTCTAGAGGGTATTTTCCTGGATCACTCCGTCCCATTTGGCTTCGCCATTCATTTTCTCTTTCCTCCAAAATTATTACTCACCACCCCTTTATGCACTTCGGCATCGACGGAATGACGTACTTGGATGCGATATCACTATTCCCTTCTGCACAATGCTAGTAAGTGACAGCAAGTGCTAATCACGACATGTTTGTCGTGTGTTATCTCACGAAAGAAACGTAGCACTTAAACGCCGTTGCGTTACATCAACTGAACTGAAGAACTTACGGTATTATTATTAAACAAATTTAAAACCGAATCTGTGTTTTTGTGCTTCTACATGATCTCGTGAGAGCGAGCCTACTGTAGCGTTCTTATTTTTTTTCATACAATTCTCTTACAACTTTTCTCCCATTTTTGTAATGCCGTTACTATAATATTGTATTGCTCTGCTGTCTGTTACGCCACTGTATTATTCCCATCTCTGTAACATTTTAATTAATTAATCTTAATTTTTCTAACTTATTTCGAGAGAGAAATAATCTTTATATGAACAGCTCGTCATTTCTCTACTTCATAGTTTTACTTCAGAACCTTTGCCCTAATTCTCTAAATAATACGTTATGCAAAGTACAAGTAATCGCATAAGAAAGATGAAAGTTCCTTTGCCGTGATGGAAAGCTTGTGTGATATAAATCATTGGAAATATTAACTAAATTACTTATCCAACGAACCACATATATTCGATATTATTTTTTCAACATTGTTCATATTATTTTAATATACTGTAGAGTATTATAACATAAATTTTACTGTTGAAACTTTTCTCCCAACAATGTTAACAAATAATAAGGGTTTTCTTTAATAATGTATGCCATTGCTGTACAACGGAGTACAATATCAATTATTTACTAAATTGTCATAAAAAAAGTTTTAATATTCTTGTTCGCTTTTAACCACTCGCAAAGCTACACTACTTACATTTAGTTTATACAATCGTGCATTTATTTTCCATCCAAATCTTTCTGAGCCATAATAAACTTAAAACAAAAAATCAAAAGATGCATTCCCTAGTGTTGCAATCACTAAACAAAGTATGCAATATTTTATTCTAAACATACTATACTTATTCTTACAAAAGCAAATAAATAGAAACTTTTCGATCAGAACAATGACGTCGCAAGAAATAATCAAAATGACTCTTCAGAGCTGTTGTTTATAAAGGAATTATTTTGCAAGGTGGTAATTGTGGAAGGTTTCTTTGATATTTGCGTAGTTGAAAAGACATTATTTCATAGGGTTGATTTTAGAGCAAGCCGCATTAAGCTATATGCTGTGTTTACCGTGGAGAGCGGTATGTGGCACAGCGGTATGTCTGCGGACTTACAACGCTAGAAACCGGGTTTCGATACCCGTGGTGGGCAGAGCACGGATAGCTCATTGTGTAGCTTTGTGCATAATTACAAACAAACATACCGTGGAGAATCGAACACTGGATTTGAGTGTTGTAAGCCCGTAAACTTACCTCCGTCCCACCGGGGAACAATATTTCTTAGGGAATAGTTGCAAAAGGACTCATCAACAGAGCGTTTGTAACAAGGAAATTCTTCTGCACTGCAATAGCTACAGAAGGTTGCGTCTGCAAGGCGATAGTTACAAAAAAGGCCCGGCATGGCCAGGTGGTTAGGGCGTTCGACTCGCAATCTGAGGGTCGCGGGTTCGAATCCCCGTCACACCAAACATGCTCGCCCTTTCAGCCGTGGGGGCGTTATAATGTGACGGTCAATCCCACTATTCGTTGGTAAAAAAATAGCCCAAGAGTTGGCGGTGAGTGGTGATGACTAGCTGCCTTCCCTCTAGTCTTGCATAGCTAAATTAGGGACGGCTAGCGCAGATAGCCCTCGTGTAGCTTTGCGCGAAATTCAAATTCAAACAAAAAGGATTCCCCCGGAGAGGAGTTACACAGGGATCGCTCCGCACAGCAGATACTACAAAGGGTTTTCTTCGCTGTATTCTAGTTACAAGGCGATTTGAGTTGAGGTTGAATGAGTAATGTAATATTAACTAATAACTGAAAAATTACATGTGATGAAATTTAATCATCCTATTAGACTTTCGATATGTCATATGTATCAAGTTAAAAACTTTGGTTAAATAGTAGCCCCTACCATTTTTAGTAGGCGGGCAACTATTGCGGTTATTATCTACGGGTTGTGGAAATTTTCAAATATTTTAGAAGTTAAGAGCAGGGAATGAATCATGTGAAATGTATATACGAAAAAACTAGCAATTTTTCGTTCATTCATTATTGTTGTTTGAGTACATGTAGCAGACGTGTTTCTGTCTATTTTAAAGAAGCTTACTAATTTGTTTCTATTTGTAATTGGGTGTTAATTTTAACTTAAGTTTTAATAAAAACAATTATTGTAAATCTTGACATTATGTCGACTTGAGGAAAGCGTAACTGATGTGAAAAAAAAAAACAACGTAGATACTGGCTTTTAAGAATGGCGACCCTGTGGACGCCAAAACTTCGTTTGCAGTTTACACAAATCTCAAATGTGGTACTTTAGTGTAACATGCCTATCGCTAGAGGGCGTCGTCTTAACCTTCGAGAAGAACGAAACGACTTTTTGTACGAGTGATGATTTAGTTCCAAAGTGACAATAACTGTATATGTGATAATTTCACAATTATCGTTTCAACTAATGTTACAAATCTTCAACAAAACTTCAGTAATTACAACATAATTCTTTCTAACTTTCAAATTGGTTATAAAACGCAGCAGCATTGAATTATATACTACTGAACGTGAATTACATATTCAGTGTTTCAATTCCATATTATGTTTAACTGTTCTCTTACTAGAATGTAACTTGGTGATGATTTAATGAGGCATAAATGTTTGTGATGAACTTGTTAATATAAATCCATATTTTATTATGTATTTGAATACTCAAGCTATTAAACACGAACTTTTTTAAGGTTTGTTTCGGAAGTAGACATTTATTTTGATATATTTTTTACAGCTCATTCTCTATTATTCTGATTTTATGTAAAGTTATAGCAATTTTACGAACTTGCATGTTTACTTAAATTTAATAGATTCTGTAATTATTAAATTACTATAGTTACGAGTGAAAAAATCTTAGTTTCAGAACCTGGTTATTTTCAATGAACTTTATAAAAACCTTACCCTCGTAGCTGCAACATCTTACTTCTTTGAATACATTAAAATACATTTTCCAGTTTTTGCAGCATTACTTCACGAATTATACTTTGAATTTTAATACCAACTTTGTCTCTGTCATGTACTTATTAAACTTGCATTTCAGTAACATACATCAGTGGATACATATAATCTCTAATGTTCTTGCTTTTTTATTTCAGACAAAAATTTAAGAAACGAGATCTGCTTGAGTGAAGGAATTATCTATTATAATTCCATGGTGCGTGATTATTTTAGACCTTCTTCCGTTCCTTTCACTTCGTATACTTCAGCCATCATCGATTCATATGGTCGTTTTGGCTTGCAGGATACCACTCTTCAATTGGCGCACGACACCAGAAATTTTAGCAAAATGCACGCTTACAATAAAAGGCAAAGTTCTCCTAAACGAGCAACAGTTTATCCAGAGACTCTTACTTTTTTATCGACTCTTATGAGAAATGATATTATGCCGTCCATACCTGTATCAGATGAGATGGACGTGCCTTTTGATCTTTCTCAGAATAAACACAAGCAAACCGTTGAAGACTGTTTAGAATTTCAGTCCAAGTTTACTCATGATAACGAGCCTCTTGATCTCCGTGTGTCTTATAAAAAGAAATTAATGTTTTTGGACCAAGAAATTCGGAAGCCATACTTTATTGGACGGGTAAATGATGGGCCTAGGCCTCGAGACGTACGACCACTGGAACCTTTTGAATCTCAATCTTTGAGCCACCTTCCTGGTGTCGATATGAGATATACACAGCCCATTAACCCTATGTATTTCGACACAATGTACCGGACTCACTATCAAAATTCCCTTTTCAAAGATCAACCGAACAACACTGCCTCTTCCTATGTACCACGCCATCCTTTCTTTGGATCTCTCTTCAGTAACCCTTCGTCGTTCGAGTTTGTGAGAGCGCAGATGGAGAAATTGGGAAATTCTGTCCCAGATATGTTGCTACAGCCTCATTCCAATAGATCTAAAGAGCGGTACTGCTGTAAGTTCTGTGGAAAGGTGTTTCCTCGATCTGCGAACTTGACTCGTCACATTCGCACTCACACTGGAGAACAACCGTATAAATGTAAGTACTGCGAACGGTCCTTCAGCATTTCTTCGAACCTTCAACGTCACGTCCGAAACATTCACAATAAAGAGAAGCCTTTCAAGTGTACGCTGTGTGATCGTTGTTTCGGCCAACAGACTAATCTGGATCGTCACCTTAAGAAACATGAATCTGATGGTCCAACCATCTTGGACGATTCCCCAAAGAAATTTAGCCTGCAGCTACAGAATAAGAAACACTTCACTGAGATTCGAAACTTTGTTGGAAAAATGACGCAAAATTCTCCTGAAGAAATAAAAAGTAACTTGGTGTCATTGGAATCCAATTTTAATCTAGTAAAGCAGTTAACTAGAACAATTTCTACATCTCCAACTATCGACCATTTGAGTTTTCAACAGCAGAGATCGCCAGGTGAAGATGACCTATTCGAAAAATATCCAGCTAAAAAACGAAGACTAGGCTCTGGGGGTGACTCTCCACTATCCACCACGACTTCTGGGGATGACTCTCCACTATCCACCACGACTTCTGGGGGTGACTCTCCATTATCCACCACTACTTCAACATCAGTAGCAAGTGGGTTAGAAAACGTTGATGGAGGCTGTTCACCTCGTTCGAACACAGACATTAGTGAAGCTGTTTCAGAAAATCAAAACAAATCGACCAGTGACTTGTTGACTTTTCCAATAACCTTGCGTTTGAAGAATCCATTCCATGTCGAAGAAAACAACAGCGAAGATTCTAAAAGTAGTGAAAATGAGTCCGAAGATCGCGATTATAATCAGAAAAGAGAGGAACAGCAAAATGAATCATTGCTCAGCGTAGAGTGACATTGCTCAATCGTTATTCTTTTATGCTTGCTTAGAAAAGTCAGAGGCTAGTCATGCAAAACCAGAGCAAAGCACACTGACTATGACTAACTACTTTAAAACAATTTACCATCTTAACATTTTTAGTTCGCTGTAGACTATTTTTCTAATGCCATGTTCCAAATGTTAATAAGTAAAGAATAGCCATCCAGTTCCAGCCAATGAAGCTAAGAAAATATCTAGTCAAATGTTCACTCAAAACCTACAAAATCAGCATGATAATATAAACATGGCAAATATATAACAATATATTAAGAAATCACGATTAATATAAAATTGAAATACGATTTTCCTATAAAAGTTACAAGATGCTTTATTTAGATTAAATGTGAAATTGATAAGCTATTTAAAGCTATCATAAACGACAGTAAATGGAATAGTCATATTCATTAATTTGCACTTTACGGGGTTTATCTTAGGAAGGAAGAATGAAATATTTTTGTGTAATTTTAGTACGCGTTCATAAACGTTAAATTCTGATACCCTTTTTTAACCAATCAATTTTCAACTTTATAATTGAAAAGAAGAAAACTGAAATGATACACGATACTTAGATGACTATTAAGATAATTTATGAACAATCAAATATATAGGTAAACACACTCGTGTATGCGCGTGATTTATTTTCACATTTATGTTTCTATTGCAACCCTCTGACAACTATCTTACATCATCAGGGTAAATTAGTTAACTGACGAATCGCGTCCTGGATTTCCCCACGGAAGGGCGAAATGACTTCTATGTGTGTGTGGAACAACCTAAATGAGGTTATGCACACGTTAATCGTTCCATGACAACTAGAAAAATGTATCCATGACATTCTTTAATTTGATATTCTAAGTAGAGAGCAACATTACATGACATTTGTTTATGTTTTATGCTGATTGACTAACCTTCTATCAACAAACAAGTTGAAAAAAGAAAAAACAAACGTTTATTTAAGAATATCCCCGACAGCAGAGTAAAGATCCTTAGAAATACTGCTTACTTGAATATTCTTTAACAATGGACACAAAAAAAAGCAACTTTCGGTTTGTTGAAGATACGAAAGTGAAACGTGTTGTGTTGAGATTTAATTAAAAAGCTAAAAAAATGTTGAAAGAAGTAGAGGAATCACAAGAAAAGTAGTGAAATACACGATAAAAAATGTTGAAAGAAGTAGAGGAATCACAAGAAAAGTAGTGAAATACACGATAAAAAATGTTGAAAGAAGTAGAGGAATCACAAGAAAAGTAGTGAAATACATGATAAAAAATGTTGAAAGAAGTAGAGGAATCACAAGAAAAGTAGTGAAATACACGATAAAAAATGTTGAAAGAAGTAGAGGAATCACAAGAAAAGTAGTGAAATACATGATAAAAAATGGTGGGAATGAATGGAAGATTCTTCACGTAAAGAAGGATGAACTTAAAAATAGAGAACGTAAAACAGTGGTGGGAAATGTTTTGAAAATCGAGAGAATGACAGGCTATTTATCAAATATATTTTCCAAAGGATATTGAAATAGAAGGAAAATTGACAGTGCGTAATTGAAAAAAATAAAAAACTATGGTGAATTTCAATTGAAAGGTTGATCACGTGGTTTTGTGTTTTCTAAATAGTTTTAACATTACAGAAAACAGTGATATATATATATATATAAAGACATCCTTTTACTGTATCTGTTAAACTCGTACTAGATGTTAAAAACAAAATCAAAGTATTGGTAATAAAGCAGCAAAAAAAAACAACAACAAAAAACCTGTAAGTACGTAACATTCATAAGTGGATGGAATAGCAGAAACTGTGGATGCAGGTGATTGTTTATTGTAATCTGGGAAGAAAATAATCAAACTTTTTGTCTCTCTTTTTAAATGTTTTTTTTTATTTGTGAATACGGCTTATTTTCTCAAAGACATTTCTTATTAAATTGAATATTTCTCTGAAAAATGAAATATGGTGTAATTTTATCACACTAGTATGTCACCTGTAAAAAAAAAGATTAAAATGTAATATCTATTAAGATGATATTTCCCAAGTATGATCTTTATTATTTTAAACATAATATGGTTTTAATTTTTTTTAAAACAAAACATTTGTGTGATAAGGAAAAATATAAAGAAATTAAATTTGATTTGGCAGAACAATTGTACAACCTTATATGTGATAAGCGATTTATATTTGGGACTATAAATATTTTGTTAATTACTTTTTCTAATATGACATGATAATTTTAAATAAGTTCCTGATATTATTTATTTATAAAATGAAAGCTAGATATCAAAAATTCCATAATTTATATAATAAAAACAGGTGTACAAATTAATTATATATCAATCAAGAAGAAAGGAGTGTATATTTATATATATGAATGTGTACTATAATGTTTGCATTGTGTACTACTTGCTTACGTACTAGACTCTTAGTATGTTCTTATAAATAGTTTTGTCTATTTTTTGAGAGAAATAAGAGCTTAAAATTTAGATATAAGTCCGTCCATTTTATTTTTATTTTGTACATTGATAGTTTCTTAAAGAAAAAATATATATTTTATGTTTATATGTATAGAAGCCCATATGAAAGTTTTCCTGAATTGTAAAGCTAAGCAGGAATTATATAGGAGTAAAAATACTCATTTGATAAATATCGACGGAAAGTGATATAGATTTTTTACGTAGAATATGTCACTTCTAAAATGTAAATAAACTTTATTTTTTAAAGAAAACATGCAAGCACGTTTAACTATTTGAAGTATACCTAGAGAAGAAACATTTAAGGTTCTTACTCGCCATTATATTGAATTATAAAAGAACTTGCAGGGTTATGTTTGTGTTTATAGATGATTAAAGCCTTTATTATAGCAATTGCACGAAAACAAACGTGTAGTGTGTGTGTATATATATATATATATATATATATACACGCTTAGAAAGAAATACGTACACACGTTAACTTCTTTTCGACTTAGCCTCATCATTATCATCAAAACGTGGTGTGTCTATAAATTTGTTTTTCCTTTTTTTCTATTACTTATCAATCTTTTACCCTGCGTAAACTACCAATTTGACATTCTAAATATACCGATCCATTCAACTCCATGACTTGCCTTCCCAATTATTAAAATACGCCAGGCCACTTCCCCACTAATTCATGTTTGTATACATTTGCTGCATGTTTTTTAACCTGCGTATCATTATAATTCTTTTATTTTTTAACACGTCCGTACGATTAAAGATAACTTAAAGAAACAATTGTAGATAACGTATCTTAGCAATATCGAATATGCAAAACATTTTCCATAATGTATCTACATAAATCAATGTAAAAATGAAATGTTTTTTTTATAACATACATACAAATCCTGCCATTTGGATTTGCCTACGATGATTTGTGAGTCACCAATACGGCCAAGGTGTGAAATAAATTGTTTACTGCACAAGTTTTATTCCGAGTTAAAACTTAGTATCTAAAATGTTTTTTGGAGATTTTCGAAAGTACCTTCCATGATTGTTAACTGTTGGTTTAGGTTCTAGTTTCTTTTTCTGTATATGGTTTAGTTTGTATTTGCATGAAACTTAAGCGTAGACTTACACGTGATTCTGTATTTTAAGTTTTGTTATTTAAAATCCAGTTCAGTAATTAAAAATAAAAAATCGTCGCTCACTAGGCTTACTAAGCTCAGATTAATGTACTTATAGTGATATGTCTGATAAAGCATGAAAATCACGTAAAAAACATTCATAATTTAATTTCTATTTTGTTATGATCATTAAGTGTTGTAAATGCAACACCGAGCCCGTAAACTATAAATGTTATTATGTCATCTAGCTTTAGTTGTCCATTTTTTTATTTTGGGATCAGAAGAAAATCCGCTAAGTTATATTTTGAGGTGCACTGACCTTCATCGTGCATGCGCAGTTTGATAACATAAATTGTTACAGAAATTATAGCAGTTTTACTTTTGTACACTTTGTTATTAAGATATTTTACAATATAGATTTTCCCTTGTTACTGGGACTTGTAGCTTTTGATGAGCTTCATTATTTATATGTGGAATAAATTCATTCAGGAATATTATTTTTCAGCATTGTTTTTCTGTGTGATTATTGAGTCTACTTGTTGGATATTTCAACCAAAGCGAGTTCGACAACATGAAGACAGATTTAAAAATACTTAGTTTTTCTTTAACGAGACAAATTATAACTTTGAGTTTTTAGTGTTTCATTTGAGAACCATTTTTTTTATAATCTTTGATCATGGACTTCTACTATAAGTAACATTTCTTCAAGTTTAGAAAGAACTACCTTTACACTCCATATATATATATATATATATATTATTTTAACCAACGTTTCGCCTTTGCGGCTTCCCCAGAGTTAATATAAACAACTATCTGATATTAGGATAGTCGTTAAATAATGTATTTATCAGTGTGTGTGTGTGTGTGTTCTATATCAAAGCCACATCGGGCTATCTGCTGTGTCCACCGAGGGGAATCAAACCGCTAATTTTAGTATTTATCAGAATAAGAGTTTAACATATAGGTATCCTATTAATATTTCCTTGAACTACCCATTGAAAGTCGAAATAAAATCGCGTCGCATATAAGTGACTATATTTCCCATATAAAATTATCCTTATAGAACACATAAGTAAACAAATACGAAGGTGATAAGATAAAGAAAAACTATCCTTATAGAACACATAACTAAAAAATATGAAGGTGATAAAATAAAGAAAAACTATCCTTATAGAACACATGAGTAGAAAAATAAGAATGTGATAAAATAAAGAAATTAGACTTTTGGAGATAAATTACTTTAAAAAACTATGGTCGTATTTTATTTTCTTGGAGACGTTTCGAATAAACGCTGTTATTTCAAGGCAGAAACAAGCCTGTTGGTTCACTTCGTTCTGCACCGGGTTTTTAGATCTTTGAAGACTTGGAGGGTCAGGCACATTTTTGACCTCTTCCTCCCTCCTGAATTAATGATATTAAAAACTGACAAATGCTACTTGAAGGTATTTAAACACAAAAATACTGTTTAACTTATTCGCCTTTTTCAATGCCATTTCCTTGAATATAATTCTGGTAGCATTAAATACCACGATAATATCTAAATCTTGGTAAAGTAATTTTAATGTCTAGTATGGGTGGTCATTTCTAACGCAGAAATTTAATGGTGAGAGGCACTTAGGCCTATCAACATCGTGTATGATATAGCGATCAGTTTCTGTTAACAGATCATTTGTATATAAATTTTTATTAATGTAGCGGAACGAGCAATCTATCAATCTGTCTTTTAGTGGGGATAGGTTTGCATAATCATGTAGAAATGTTGAGTTTGTGGTTCTTGGTACTCTGAAAGCTGTGGAAAGTATTGAATTTTGTATTATTTGCAACTCATATTCTGTTACTGATCTGATGTATTGTTTATAAATTTTAATAATGTTTTCTGTGAATGCTCCTGTTAGTCTTTTGAGATAGTTTGCTCGTTGCCACACTTTCTTCGTAATTTCGGCTATATGGGTTTTCAAATTTAATTTTGAATCATATATTAGGCCTACAAATTTTGCCGACGAACTGGTATAAAGAAGAGCTCCGCTCAGGTATAATTTTGGAGAGTTTCTATGTAATTTAAGTGATTTTGCGAATAGCATTAATTTCGTTTTCTGTATATTAATTTTGAGTCTATATTTCTGACAGTACTCAACTATTTGATTTAAAACTAGTTGTAAATTGTTTGATGCTATTGAGGACGTGTTTGAGCTCTTCCACAAGTCCACAACGTCAGCAAACTGCGAAGTTGAACTAAACAATTAATATCATTTAATGGCATGTTGCTTACATACATGATATACAGGATAGGACTGACTACCACTCCCTGAGGAACACCCGCCTCTGGAGTAAAATACTCCTAGTAGGTGCCCTCAACAATTAATATCATTTAATGGCATGTTGCTTACATACATGATATACAGGATAGGACTGACTACCACTCCCTGAGGAACACCCGCCTCTGGAGTAAAATACTCCTAGTAGGTGCCCTCAACATTTACTCTACATTTTCTATGATCAACCAGCGAATAACTGTTGGTAAATCCATTTCTTTTAATTTGAATCTTAAATCATTATGCCATACAGTGTCAAAAAACTTTCTCGATATCGAGGAAGCAATCGACAGTGCATTTCTTTTGATTAAAGCTGTCTATTATGGTTTCAGTAAGCCTAACTAATGATCAGTTGTTTGGCGAAATTTTTTGAAACTATTTGGAACTTCAGGTAATTTTGAAGTGATCTCTAGCAAATATGATATCATATTGCTAATTATTCTTTCTGAAATGTTACCTAGACAACTAGTTAAACTGATAAGCCTGTAATTTTCCGGCTTATTCGCTGTTTTTCCTTCCTTCAAGAACATAAGCACATTTGCTTGCTTCCAAGAGGTAGGGAAGTATCCCGAAATTAAGGATAGATTAAATAAAGCTGTTAAGTGGTCAAACAATCTCTGAGTACCTTTCTTTAACAGTATTGTTTGTATTTGATCTTCTCCTGGTGCTTTTGTTGTTGTTGTTGTTTTATAGATAGTATAGCCTCAGGTTTAGTTATTGTACTTATGATTTTTTTGTGCTGGATCGTGATCATTATTTTGGAGAATTGTTGTACTGACTGGAAATTTTGGTGTATAAGTCTTTATTTTGTGTACATATTCATTTACTTTATTTTAGAAATGGTTATTCGTGTCTGGTTCTTGATGTGTTTTAAAGGTTTTCTTTAATTGGTCTTTGAAAGCTTCTGCTTTTTCTATATTTGTGTAGGCTGTTTTGTTATTGTAGTGTAGTGTCGAATATCTATGAATCTTTTGATTGTTTGTGAATCTTTTTAAATGTGTCCAAAATTTCTTAGAGTCAGTATATTCATTTAGCTTGGAACAATAGTTGTCCCAGCTATCTCGTTTTAACTGTTTAATTTCAATCCTTATGAAGTTAATTTTTTTTTAATATTTGGATCTCCTGTATTCATGTGTTATCTTCTGAGTAATCTTCTTGTTTTAATCATGTCAATTATTTATGCATGTGGTTTCCAATTTATATTAGAATTATATGATTGTTGTTTAGGTATTGTTTTTTCAGCGGCATTTATCAGACATTCAGAGATTGTTTGACAGTATGCATCAATATCTGATGGTTCTTGTGCAATTTCAACTATTAAATTTGGTAGTAATTTATCCAATTCATTTGTATATTTAGCCAATCTGCTTTCCGATAGTCAAATTTAGGTTTTATTATTGGTTGATTATGATGAGGTGCGAGATCGAAGACACTGGTTATTGGTAGGTGATCACTGTCTACATCATTTTCAACATAGAAATTTCAACATTTGTTTGCAAGTTCTATGGTACTAATGCATAAATCCAGTATATCACTTGCATGAGTAAAAGTGTTGTCGAGCCTGTTCGTTAATGACAATTAGAGGAACGTTTTGAAATACACGAAAACAGAATATAGCGCGAGATAGAACCGCGAGAATTAAACAATATAGTAAAAACAATATAATAAAGTTGGTGATTAAAAAAATATTAAAAACTAGCTGGAGTTATGTAAATTCATGATTAATGAAAGATTATCTTAGGACATAAAAAGTTGCTTCCCTTAAATTCAATTGTAAAAAACGCAAATTTGCATGGACCCAACAAATCTTCGTGTCAAATTTGGTGAAGAGCCACCAAAAGGGAACGAGGTAGTGGTAAAAAACGCCCATAAAAAACGCAAAAGGCAAAACTGAAAATTTGTATGTACCCTCGCATGGACCTAATAAACCTTTATACCAATTTTGGTGAAGATCCATCCACACCCTGCGAGGTAGTTACTTAGACATACAACAGGCAGTACTATTGTATTTATATAGGTATAAAAAGAAAGAAATGACTTAAACATTTTAAAGTAATAAATGAAGGAAATTTTTAAAAGCTGAAGCGTTTGTTAATACCCAAAGAACTTAACCCAATTTAAAAATTATTTATTTTTTCATTGTGGTTATTTGATTGGTGTTGGAGGGGATATGACATAGGGCAAGTACTTTAAAGTGTTCAAGGGAATGATCAGCTTTGTTGAAGTGCCGAGCTACAGGTTTATCCTGATCTTTAATCAAGATGCTACGTAAGTGCTCTCGTGTACGTTCAACGAGCATTCGGTTGGTTTTTCTTACGTAGATTGGGCCACAGTTGTTACGAATAATAAAATAAAGTAAACATTTAGGATTTAGATGTATGAAATTTTTAACAAGGTTGTAAATTTATGGCAATGTTAAATAGTTCTTGAAGTACAATTTCGCGTTTCAATAATTTTTTTAAATTGCAAAAAAAAACAATTAAACTGTATGATTTATTTGAATTTATTATATCATAGAGTACTGTACAAGGCATGGTACTGAAATGCATCATGTTAATATACCAAATTATAAAACTTACCCTTAACTACATATACTTGATAAAGTCTCCAACTAAGAAAGAGTTACCTAGACCTTACTTATGAAAAAAAAATAAGAAAATATTTTTTTACTTGTTTTTCTTTGAAATAACCTTAAGCATTTGGATATTGTGGAGCTCGAAAGCAAATGATCTGATGTTTTAAATAGGGTTTGATAACCGTATCTCCTGTTGATATCTTTTGTGAGAAATTTTGCAACCAAATGAAGGCCTTGGATTGGCTGTAATTGACTTGTCGATGGAGGCTATTGGACACTGAAATCATAGTAAAGTTCTAATAGGGAAAATGCTATTATTACAGTTTTATAGTTACTATTAGGTTTTTATATAAAATTCAACAACCTTGGCTATATATACAGTACTGGGCAAAAGTGTTAGGACAAGATAATATTTTGTCATTCTTTCCATTTTATGGGGCTAATTCTTCCATGATTGAATGGACATACTGATGAAATTTAGGGTCGAAAATAATTGTCATGTTAACCCATGCAGTGTCTTAACAATATGGGAAGAATCTAGCAAGGAACTAGCATATGGTACCAGTATATTCTAGAAGAAATCAATTTAATAGCACTCCACAAATAAACCTTGATAAAAACAGTATTTAACACAATATATTAAGTTTTGTTGTCATGCCATGGCCCAAAAAACATAGAGAATTGTCAGTAGAGTAGAGTGTTCGCATAAAAGCTTTACGTGATGCTGGTTGGACTCTCCGACAAATTGCTGCAGACTTGAAATGCTCCCCAAACCCTGTCAAGTACACCCTAGATCGTGAGACCGAGACAGGTAAATTTAAAAATAGGAAAGGAAGAGGCAGAACACATAAACTAAATGATACTGATGTTAAGTATCTTCGTTTATGCAGTCTTCGGGACAGAAGGAAGACTACCACTGATCTCAAGCATGAGATAAACGACCATATACCAAGTGACAAAGTCCAGATCTACAGTATCAAGAAGACTCAACGAGAATGGAATATTTGGTCGTGTAGCAGTTAAAAAATCTTTACTTCAATCTCCAAATATTGTCAAGAGACTGAAATTTGCTAAAAATTACAAAAACTGGACAGTTGATGATTAGATAAGGGTGTTATGGACGGATTATTCCAAGTTTGAAATATTTGGTTCAAAGCATAGGTTGTACGTCCGGTGAAAGAAAGGTAAAAGATACTTACCTCAATGCATAGCACCTACCATGAAGCATGGGGGAGACAGTGTGATGGTTTGGGGATGTTATTCTGCTGAGGCGACAGGAAATGTTTATAAAATGGATGGAATAATGGACCAGTGCAAGTACCATCAGATACTGATCTGTCATGGTATACCCAGTGGTTTACGTATTATTGGTAAGGGATTCTACTAACAAGAAGATGACCCCAAACACTCATCCAACCTATGCAGAAATTACTTAGCTAAAAAAGAAGTTGCTGGAGTCATTCAAATGATGCAATGGCCCCCACAGAGCCCCGATCTCAACCCAATTGAGCAGATCTTGGATTTGATAGATCAAAACTTGACAAATCAAAAGCTACTTCCAAAAAAACTTTATGGTAGTTATTAGAGACATTTGGAGTAAAATCCCAAAGGACACTTTGATTAAATATGTTGCAACAATGCCTGAAAGATTGTCTGCACTTATTAAAGCAAAAGAGGGGCACACAAAATACTAACAGTTTGCTGAACTCAAGCATTTCCACTGAGTTTCTGTTGTATTAAATATGAAGCTTAATAAAACTTTCATGTTTCACCTGTGACTTACTTTTCACTGTTCTTTGAAAGTAGCCTGTAATCTAATTTTTGACTTTATCCTAACACTTTTGCACAGTACTGTATACTACTTTAAATGTGTCGTAGTGCATTGAACAAAGACAATATAATGTTTGGTTTAAACAAGTTACTGATTTTTCTTCTGGAGTTATCGATCGGGGTTTATTTCAACATAATAGCAAAAATAGCTCCAATATTAACTTTGATCTTTAAATTCTGCTTGTCAGTATTTGTTTTTAAATGATGTTTGCTGCAGCATGCTAGTGTGTCGCAAAAAACATGTTCTTGTTGCCGTTTAGAAAACACATACACAATCGCAAGCCATTTTTATTACCACTATTTGTTTTTCAATTGTTTGAGCGCCCCAAGTAATGGTGATCCATATTAATTTTAGTAGATGCAGATGTCCCTTGACGGGTAGAGAGTATGAGAAAAATATTAAACATTTATTTCTAATTGCACTGGAATTAAGAAGGATAATCTCTAGATTCAGTGTATGTTAATATTCTCTCAAGCTTGCTTAGCAAAAGCGCTTAAATAAACTAAAATGAACAATAAAAGGATGTCTGGTGTGTTTTCATCTTTTATTTGAGAGCTATAAGTGTCATTATTCGAAACAACAATGGCCTGAAAATACTGATTGAAAAGAGACCCCCCCCCTTTGAAAGAGTTCCAGATTTAGTCTTGTAAGCTATATTTTTCATGCTTGAGGGGCACAATATCCAAAGAAAGCCTGACAAGAATGATGTTTTGGGAATGCTAAATATAATTCCATAATTATATGAAAATAATTATACTGGGAAATGGTTGAATAACTGAAACAAGAATTGGTTTGGAAAAAAAAAAGAGCAAAATAAATGTTCCTATGTTAGTAACATATATTGTGAATCATTTACTTGCTTTCGAGTGCAAGCTGCAGCAGCTTAAAGACTCGTCTCTACACACGTTAAACATTTAATCCCAATAGAATTCGATCAGTGAGATCACACATACCATACCTATTCAAGTTTGACCTTGAAGTGAAATATTTTGGGAGATAAAAGACCAGTAACATTACAAATGCTTTAGTCATGACCACAAATGACTAAAACGTATTAACAAGCACGAAAAGTAATCTCTACCTCAGATATCTTTTTATAATCTGGGTTTCACACTGAACCTTGCTATTCGCCCGTTAGTCTAGTATCAGTATACTCAGATAAAGAAATTCAAAATGAAACAGATTCACTATGTTGGTGTAAAGCTATAGAATAATTTTACAAGTTACTGAGAATAAGCAAGCAACAAACAAGATTTCTGTTGATTTACCCACTTGACGCCACCTTTAAACCAACGGGGATCTTCAGATCTATTATCACTACTAGCAGAAATACCCGCCCTTCGGGCAGATATAACTGCTAGATCCTGCAGAAGGCTGTTGAGCCTGCGGCCTTTTCTGTAATTATCTGACAGTTCTACAACAATGTACTCATACTTGACATTCAATAACCTTCACCATCCATGAGAAAAATGGTTTTATTGAAATTTAGTTTAAAAATGAGACTATCATCACAGCATTACATCACAGAGTAGGTTTTATTGAATTATTTCTTTGTAGACGTAGTTATTAATGATAGTGCCTTGCTTTTCTGTTGCAACAATCATGAGATTTTCACTAAAGAAAAACAAATAATTATTTAAAGTTTGTTTTTTGATTGTTTTATATTTGAAACTTACTCCTTTTTGTTTGTAATTTTTATGGGTTAAATCTGAAACATATCATTTTTGTGGAAATTTCAGTTGTTTTATTTATTGCTCAGCTATAAAAAACTGCCTAGTTATAAGAATATTACCCAGTTATGATTGGTGATAATCGGTACGGTAGTTTCCGAGATCCGAGTTTTGGACGCATACATGGCAAACTCCATTACAATAAGATGTAAAGATGGCTGACTAACTAACTATCAGCCACGCTATTGATTGTATTGGTTTTGAACAGACGGAAACATGAGACCTTAAGTTATATACAAATTATTTTTTAAGGTTTTCATAAAATAAACGATAAAGCAAGATTATTATAAATTTACCGTTAAAATGTTATTGTTTGAATATGTTATTATTGTGAATACAAAGAACGAATATTTTTACTTGTAGTGATTGAAAATATTAGGTTTTCATATGTCAGGTAATGTAGCAATCTAACACAGGGATTCTAAAAATTTTTGTACATAAGGTCCCCCAAAACATTTTGCATCTTGACTAAGACCCCGCCCCCACACCCAATTAATCTATAGATACTGAGTACCTCAAAAGTACTCTGTGTTTCATGCATTTGCAACGACCACTCTGACACATTTCTGTGGCCTCCTGGTGGTCTACAACCCTAGCGGGAATCCATGATTTAGAGACACCGATAATATCACAGAAAAAATACCTAGTCCTTAAATCAATGTACAAAAGTTTAATACTAAGCAAATGCAATTATCGTAGATACATTGTAAAAGTACGTATAAAATTTAATGGTTATACGCAAAAAATACTATATATTGAGTTTTTGTTTCTTTTGGAGTGTTGCCTGGGGGGTAAATATCTGAAGCAACTGCATTGTAGTTGACCATCACGGACTCTGGGATGACTTTATGTTGGATCCTGTTCTCATAGACGTACTGATCTATCTGTAAATGATCGTCGTAAGGTCCTTTGCTGATTCTATTTGGTTTTATTTAGAATGAAGTTAATTCCTCACCGTGTATGTATCGCCATTTCCTCACTTGGACAAGAATCTAATAAAATAATATAACATTTTCTTCTGGGGCCAAATTCAGTTATCATAGATGGAACATGATGCCTTGCGATTCATAATTTAACCAGTTGCAAAATATATTCAAACAATTCGTTGATCTTCCATTAATTTCCACAGGTATATTGTAGTTATTACATGGTATGTTGTTGCTATGGTTATCCTGATACGTCTTAGAGATATATTATTTTAAGTAGTATGTGATTTCTGTATTCCTTTGTATTTTCAAGTAAACAAGACATTTCTTGATAATTACTCTACTGAGTATGTGTTATATAAAGTAAGAAAGAGATTCCTTGCTAACTGCTCTACTGCGTATGCGTTGTAAAAAGTAAGAAATATCTTCCTAAGTGCTCCATTATGTGTATGTTGCATAAAGTAAGTAAGAAATCCTTTGCTAATTGCTCTACTCTATTTGTGTTGTATAAAGTAAGTAAAATATTTCTTGCCAAATACTTCATTGTGTACGTGTTGTATAAAGTAAATAAGAGTTTCCTTGGTAAGTTCTCTATTGTGAATGTGTTGTATAAAAATATGTATGAGATTTCCTGCAAAGTGCTCCATTGTCTATATGTTGTACAAAGTAAAGAAGATAGTCCTTGGTAAGTGCTCTATACGACAAAACGCTTAGATCAATCAAAGAGAATAACTATTGAGAGAGTAATACACTTGGTTAATAATAATTAGTGAGAAATAAATTCATAAAATATATTAGATAATTTTAAAAACCTGATCCAAATTGATGCATAAAGTATGTATGAGATTTCCTTCTAAGTGCTCCATTGTCTATATGTTGTACAAAGTAAAGAAGATAATCCTTAGAAAGTACTCTATTACGTATGTACTGTATAAAGTAAGAATTTTCTTGCTAAGAAGGAAGGCAGCCATTCAGTAACACTCACTGTCCCAGCTAAAGGGTTAGCTGTTGTTTTTATAACGCACCCACAGCTTTAAGGAATATTTTGTGGTATCGCACGGATTTAAACCCGATTCGCCAGCTCCGAAATCCAGAGGTCCACCACAAGATCAACCTCCGCCCAACTGAGGAGTATAAGTCAGCGTATAAGTTTTCTCCACTTGTAATATATAAAGTCCTTTAACAATAATTGAGAAAAGGATCAGGGAGTAATGTTTCACTTTTTTATATGATTTACAAATCTTTGTCAGTAACAGGAAACCAATGAGTAATTTTCCGTTTGCAGTATTATTTGAAGATTTAGAACAGTAACTTAGGAGAGAGACGGTTAACACGTTTCTGCTTCTAGTGTTTTTAAAAGGAATCATTAAGCGAGTCACGCCGTACCAAGGTAAACGCATGTTTATATGTGAAACAAAGACTTTTTTTTTCCTAGAGAAAAAAATAACTGACTGTACTGCATTCTTTCAGTCGAATTGTGTTATCTGTATCTTAGCTAATAAACCGAAAACAATACTGATCTGAAAATATTGTACGTAAAATAATAAGAATACAATAGGGATTTTTTCAGAAAATGTGCACTTTAATTAGTGCTACATATGTACATGCTACTGAAAGTATTAAAAGGATATTTATTATATGATTAAAACCATTAAATATTACTTGTCTTATTGAATAAAAAAAAGAAAGAGAGAGATAATTGTTAAGAACTGTTAAGCAAAACTGAATGTGCTGATGACATGAACGTTAAGAAACCGAATAGTTATATCATAGGTTTCTATGGTCAATCATAACTTATAAGTTGTATGATATTATTTATAAATTTCTGTGTTTATTCGAATCATTTTTTTTAATACTTGTGCACACAAGAACTAAAACCTTTTAGCATCTTTGTTAAAGAATTTGGCCGTCTGAAGGGTTTCCTTAAATTTCGACTCGTATAGGTTGTTTATATGTTGACTTTTGAAGGTTCATGTCGGTTCCTATGATTAATTTTGCAATGAAAGAATATAGCTGTAGCATTTAAAAACTATGATGTCTTTTTTTGTATACACCCAAAGTAAGAGCGATTATTTATTACAGATTAATGCATTATTAAGGGGGTCTTTATTCAATCGCATGTATGGTTATATTAAGTCACGTGCAATAAAACACGTCGCAAACAATCTATTTTACAACTATCCTTCACTATTCTTAAAATATCAAGTGATCATAACTATCAAACGACCTTCTCTAACATGTGCCGATCGCTAACTTCAAAGAAATTCATGTTTCACACATGATCACTAAGGAAGTTTTATCTAAAACAGGTTATAAAACTGGTATCAAAGTTTCTTATTGAATTTGCGCTAATAGAAAGGTAAGGCTTTTACGAATCATACTAGCTACTTAGAACATAAGCCATTATTCGGTTTCTTATTGTATAGCCCCCCAGTGGCACAACAGCATGTCTGCGGACTTACAACGCTAGAAACCGGGTTTCAATACCCGTGGTGGGCAGAGCACGGATAGCCCATTGTGTGGTTTTGTGATTAATTACAAACAAATTTCTGTATAATGTTGACCAGTGATTGCGGATAAGCTTACGAGGTTATTGGAAAAACTGTGTGTTTTGAGAAAGACATGCAACCACCTTAAATGCTATTTGTCATGGTTAAAGACATTTAGATTATATACAGCTAGCTGGAAATAGTTTGGGTTTTGAAATAACAACTTTGATAACACCAACAATAAGTTGGTATCAATGATTGCACTAATGTGTGCAATACCATCAACTTTTGTAGATTAAATTTATATCTATTTTATTACATACTTACAAAGGCGTTTTTATATTAATAGCTCTACAGAGATGAGAAGTATTTAAAAAACGCTCTAGAGACCTGGACTAATCTTTAGTTATGTAATTAAATTATAGAACTCATAACACTTTTTCCAATAATTTTTTTTAAGATGCCAGAAACACATTGATCGAATTCAAAGTAATTTCAAATGTGAACTTGCACAACGTGATAATACACGCTGATTTCCTTCTTTAGATAATAGAAGTTGAATGCAATAAAGGTGAATAAAAAGTAGAGCAGTTAAAGTAAAGAAGAGGGGGGAGGGGAAAGTCGTCCGAAGACCAGTGGACGGGGTGGAGATTGGCCCACAGGTAAATGTAGGTCAGCACTTTAACTACTTGTGAATATCACGTGCCTGTCTGTGACTTGGTACCAAGGATCTATCTACCCTCAGATGCGTATGTTCTATAAAGTATAGGTTACCATAGTGTTCTAATTGGTGCCCAAGGCTTCTCACTCAAGTTAGACCAGAAGGACAAGCTAAATAGTACCAAATACTGCAAATAAAATAAAATATAACAAGAATCATGAATTTAGTTTTGTGTTCAGTTTCAAAACTAGAACTGTAACGATGTGTTTAACTTACTTGCCTTAGGCTTTTATCCCATATAATTGTTTTTTAATATTTGTTACTTTCAGAAAAACTTGGTGTACGTCGCTTATTATGTTATACGTATATCGTTAAAAATGTCAGTCTTACAATGCTCTATGTCCTGCGTTTTGAAAATAGGTTACTTTGTAAATGTCCTGTAACATACGGCGTTGTCATTATTTTATTTTTTTGAATTTTGCACGAAAGTCTAAAATTTATTAGTGGCCGAAATTGTTATCAAATTGTAATCTAGTCATGTGAAAATATTTAATCTAGATTGCAATTTATCAACCACTGACCAACTTCGGACTTCGTTGCCAACATATATTCGAACTGTTCAGAAGAATTAGGAGTTACTGGAAGTATACCTCAAAGCAAAAAATATCATTCGACCAGAAGTAGTGTACTATTAGACGCAGTGTTTAGAGGAGACTTTCGGTAAATCACAAAAAGATAAAAGAAGCTAGTGTTATACATACTTTATAGATTATATGACACTGAGGTGATATTAAGTATCAGTAGGAGATATTAAGAACTGACTAAAGCTGTTTAATCCTAAAAGCAACTGGTCTACGACGCATATTATTAACAATTCTTTAAACTTAAGGTCTTTAAATGGTGGAATTCCAATATCAGTCCATATAGGTTAAAGTTAACTTGTCTATTCATCTATAATAGTGATTCTAACTGCAGTAACTAAAATATTAAGCAAGAAAACATGTAAAATGGCTTTAATTATAAAATACATTTTTCTCCCCCTTATAAACGGTTTCTTAATTTGTATTTAGGGGTAGATGCAATGATGAGATAATAACTACAAATGGACTGACTTAAAAAGCTAATGTAACGTAACTGCTTGGAGCTATTGAATTTGGCATAACAATTGGGTAAAAATCACCTGGGGGAGGGATGGAGGGGAGTGTTTAACCTATTCGCAACTTCGTCCTGCAGGTACACTGAGTACTAGCATAAAACTCTCCAGACATTTATCTCAGTATTTATATACAAGTATATATGTATATACCTGTATAACAAAACCAAAAATATTGGAAAGACAAATGTACAAAACTATTATACCATTTGTTAGACAAGTACAAAAGGTGTCATTTCTAAAAGGAACAAAAGGAAATGCCCTGTGGCAATAGTTTCCAAATGCGTACGCGATAAATCCATATAAATTTGGTTTCGCTTTATGTATTTTTTATTCATCATTGTTTTGTAGGGCTGAATATTCGCCTATATAATTTTGATGCAGACATAGTATATGAATTATTTTCATTATATTGCCCCCTAGCGGCACATCGGTATGACTGTGGACTTACAACGCTAGAAACCGAGTTTCGATACCCGCGGTGAGCAGAGCACAGATAGCCCATTATGTAGCTTTGTGCTTAATTACAAACAAATAATTTTCGTTATGCACACATATATGACTTATGCATGTGTGGTCTGTTTACACACTTGATGCAAACACAATTATATACATTTTATAAACAACAGACATATTCACATAAACTTATATATATGCAGTTAAACCTTAGTTAACAGATTTTCACTGTGCTGCTAAGCAGTTAACATTATATTTTTAGTTCTAGCTGTTCTTTTAACAAGAGAAATTGCTGATTCAGTTGAAAGTACCATTAACAGCAGTGAAGGAGGTTTATTTGTTATTCGCACTGTATAACAACGTTTCAGAAACATTGCTGCCACTGGAGCTACTTTCTCTGTCGTCGATCATGTTCAATCTGATGGTTGGTCGACACTGTAATATATATGCTAACAATAAGCTTCTGCAAAGAACGAGAGGTAATTATTCGATCACGCTTCTTGGCAAACTTTATACAGACTCACTCTCCAGTGTAAGTGGACTCGGTTTTCAAGAGTACATTTAAGCAGATCGATGACATAAAAGTCCATTAGAGCTGTATCTGTGATTGAATTGGATTGCTATAATTCCAGTTTCTTCAATCATCTCTATTATGAAAATAGCCGTTAATTGTTCGAGGTATGGCTAAAGGCTTCTGAACGTTCGACTCATGAGAGTATATTAACTTTATACCTTTGTTTGTTGTCTTGTTAACAGTACCAATAACTGTGTAGATCTTCATCACAATAGTTTTTTTTTTTCCGGGAGGGAGGAGAAGGTTCTCCTTCGCAAATATCGCTTTAACTTTCCGGATAAGGGTATTGATCCACTTGGGTTGAGATGTGGTTTCGGAGCTCACTCTTATCCTCTGCTATGCTAGTTTTTCAACTTCGGTGAATCTAATATATTGATGTAAATCGTGTTGCTTGTTGTGCCATAGATTACATCTGCAGCAACTCGTCACTATAATAGCACATGCCCAAAGTGCGATTAACTTTCTGTGTTTAATAGAGTGAACTTATTAACAGCAGTGAGAGAGATCGTTAAACAAGAAGAATAAACGTTGTATTACAAACTTCTCTCCCGATTCCACAGTAAGTGCCTATAAAGATACAAAAAGCTGAAAGAATATGTCACTTCGTCTATCAGTTACTTCCCCTGTTTGTGGATGTTGTGAACATACCAGCCAGAATACTTTTATTAGGTCGTCAGGAAATTAATGTCGCTTTTTTAACTGAAAAAACCTGAACAAATTATATATCAAAACAAAACATTTATTAAATGAAATAGTCTCCATTCTTATCGATGTCCCCCCCTCCAGTGGCACAGTGGTATGTCTGCGGACTTACAACGCTAAAATCCAGGTTTCGATACCCGTGGTGGGCAGAGCACAAATAGCCCATTGTGTAGCTTTGTGCTTAATTACAAACAAACAAACTTATCGATGATGCTTTTCCATCTTACAATAAGGTTGTTAATGCCCTGGTTAAAGGAATCACTTGGCTTTGAAGCAAAAAACATGTCGATGTCCTCTTTAATATCTTCCACATTTACATACGTTTTCCCGTTAAGTTGGTGTTGTAGCGAACGAAAAAGATGGTGCCATATCTGGAGAATATGGTGGGTGGGGGAGAACTTCCCAACCCAACTCCATAATCTTGGGTTGCGTCAAACGTGCCACATGTGGGCATACATTGTCGTGAAGAAGAACACTTTTCCAATTGACCAGTGAAGGGCGTTTCTGATGAAGGGCTTGATTTAAACGTTCCAGTTACTGACTATAGATCTCTGCATTGACAGTTCGCTGTGGATTGAGGAGTTCGAAATGAATTACTCCTTTGATGTCCCATCATATGCAAAGCATCACTTTCTGCGGAGGGAGTCCGGGTTTTGGGGTCGGAAGTGTTTTTGTTCTAGGACTGAGCCATTATTTTTGGCGTTTAATATACGCAAAGAGAATCCATTTTTCATCACCGGTGAGAATTCTGTCCAAAAATGGTTCACGCGCATTAAGCGCGTGAAGAGACGAAGCAAC
>NW_013668149.1:0-1231 GCF_000517525.1 Limulus polyphemus
TTTTGGCTTTTATGACTCCTCCTATTTCGAGAAAGCAAGCGTGATGTGACACACACACACTGGCTTTTATTTAAATTAGATTAGTGACAGTTCTAACAATTATCGTCTAAAAATTTGCTCTAAGTATTTAGTAAAGGCGTTTGATAGCGAATTTGTTATGTGACCGTTGGTGCTTAGTGAAAGATTTAGGGGAGTCTGATGCTGTATTACACTAAATAATTGACAAAAATATGAGTATTATTTTACTTTACTAAAACTGTTTAGTAACGAAAATGGTTATTATTATGTTACAGTACAGTTACTTATTTTGAATAAATAGGAAGTTGATTAATAAATATATTTAGTAAATATGTTACATTACTTGTTTGTCTATCTGTAGTTAAGCGCAATGTTTTACAAGGGGGCGATTTGTACTGTGCTAATCACGGGTATCGAAACTCGGTTTTTAGCGTTATAAGTCCATAAACTTACGGCTGTTCCACCGGGCAACGGTACGTTATTATATATGTTTTTAAGATTCTTATTTGAAAATGCAGTTAGTTATACCAAAATGCCTGAATTACTATATTGTATTGAAAGAGAACATATATACATATTTTTTCTTCATTCAAACATTTAAAGTCATTTTAAGTATTACAAGAATGTAACAAATTTGAACAAATTGCTGTTTCTTCTTCTTTTTTTTCGTTTCACTATTTGAATTTTTTAGCATAAATTGGATAGATGGTAATTTTGGTCGAATCTCGGATATTTGGCTCTTGATATCTGATTGGATGTGTGTATGTTGAGATCGAATAGTAGATGTGACTATACATATTGAAAGTGCACCTTCGCCGTGAGTTACTACTCCATTCTAGTGTAGCAGTCATTGCGGGCCCTTTCAGGGAATGCGGCACGCGGTGACGTGAAACAATGCTTTACACCCCTCTAAGACTTTTGTTTTAATCTTTTTTAATGTTGTTTTACTGTGGCATACAGTGGCTACACGTGGACGTGATATCTGTATAAAGTACAGAACGATTATCTGTATTATGAGTACCGGAGCTCCAGCTCTTTTCTAACGGGGAAATGCTTTTATGTTTAAAAGCTAGCAGAAATCAGCAGTGGGCTAGATACGGCAATACCCCCATATGGAAGTAGCAGTATTATGCTTGCGTATTATCGTGGGATAATCCATTGAAGGAAATACAATTTAAATATCCGATCGGATTTCTTTTCTTTTTGAATTTCG
>NW_013668149.1:2231-22930 GCF_000517525.1 Limulus polyphemus
TAGAGGGAGGGCAGCTAGTCATCACCACCCACCGCCAACTCTTGGGCTACTCTTTTACCAACGAATAGTGGGATTGACCATCACATTATAACGCCCCCACGGCTGAAAGGGCGAGCATTTTTGGTGTGAGAGGGATTCGAACCCGCGACCCTCAGATTGCGAGTCGAGTGCCTTAACCACCTGGCCATGCTGGGCCACCCGATCGGATTTCTTCAGATAGTGAAATATTCGATTCGATCGGATATTAGTTCAAGCCCTAATCTTTAGTAATGTATACATCATGACATGAGATCTTAACAGAACAGATGAAAATACATCCTGCAATTTGACATTGTAATAAATGTCTTTATTTTCTTAGATTTCCGTTTTTATAATCAACCAAGCGTTCTTTCAAGCAGAATAATCTTTATCCCAGAGATTAAATGGAAGCTGAAATATTTTACCTTTTGGAAGATTTTTTTTACGCTACCACTGTATTTTAGTTTTGAAACTTGGTATAGGGATCTTGAATTTGTAAACGAAAATACGATTGCTCGGACGTTTCTTTAAAGAGAGTGAAATAGGATAAAGAAATGTTCTTTACACGCTCTGACTAAAGGAGGTAATGGATCTTTTCTTATAGAGCAGTGTTTGAAATGTTGAAGTTTTAAAAGTAGCAGGAATTCTGTAATTATTCAATAAATCGAATTGGCCAGAACAGTTAAATGATCGGAACATTGATGAACTATTTTCTGTTATATCTTTGTTTCTCGAATTTACTCTAGGCTTTTAGTGCTTCTGGAATTAGGATCGCAACAAATCTTTCAAATGTGTATGTAAACATGGGGGAGAGAGATAGCATTATTAAGTATTTTGCGGATTTTTAAGAGTCAAATGTGGAATGGCCAGGGGGATAAATACCTTCTTTAGCTGAGAGAGGATAATGATCAGTCTCTAGGTTTCACTCAAAGTCCCTCACCGACTAAAAAAAGAAAAGAGCCGTTAAAGTCAGTGTTTAATCTCAGCCACTACCGTATCTGTCGTATGAGATAGAGGCTTAATGAGACCTGGTATTGAGTGAAAGACTTTGTCGGCACTGGATATAGTGGGGGCTGACATACTGTTATTCAGCCCTCTTTACTTTCACTTATAAGTTCTTAGCGTTAGGCTTGGATTCCATTAGCACTATTTGGCTCCTAGAGAAAGCTTATACGGGAAAGGTCAAAGAAAACATAGGCGGATATTTTTATCAAATCTATGGAGAGTTGATTTTTTTTATCATTTATTATTAATTCTATTGCCACAAGGGGCGTCGTCTGACCCGTTAAATTAAGAACTGTAACAGAAGGAGACACTTTTCATAATACCTTATGTTAACTCTACTTTTTAGTTCACTTTCAGTTAGAGTTTATCTTATACAGCTTCAGTAGTGTTGGAACAGGACAAAGTTCTTTGAGCAGAAATTTCTTGAAATTCACGTTGTGTTAATTTATAAACACATTCTGAAGGAACATACATTAATTCTTTCTTTAACCTAACATTTATAGAAGAAGAAGAAGAGAAAAAAAGAGCGGAATATTGACATGTTTTCCAGAATTCAAGCAATACAAAATGTAACTTGCTTTCTTTGGCTAAGGTGGGTGGGTCCTGGACTTCGGGGTTATCAAGTTGGGTTCGAATCCGTGCGATACCACGAAATATTCTCTGCACTTTATAAATCAGAGAGAAACATTTTGATGAAATGAAATTATGCAGTACCAGATTTTTCATTTCTTCACTTGTATTTTTCTACTTATTCATTAGAACGCGTTTTCTTATTTTTTTCAGTTCTTCAATCTTTCTTATCCTTCACGTATTATGGTCTGGCAGTTAGGGTTCGAATCCCTGTCACCGAACATGCTCGCTCTTTCAGCTGTAGGGGCGTTATAAGTGACGGTCAATCCCACTATTCGTTGGTAAAAGAGTAGCCGACGAGTTGGCGGTGGGGGGTGTTGACAAGCCGCCTTCCCTCTAGTCTATCACTGCATAATTAGGGACGACGGACTAGCGCAGATAAACCTCGTGTAGGTTGGCACGAAATTCAAAACAAAACCTTCACGTGTTCATGTTTAGGTTTGAATCTCTTCTAATTATTGTAGAATTATTCATTCGTCAAAGATTAGCATTGGTTAAGGTTTACATATTTATCTTCAGTAACAGGTTTTATATTTCTCGTTATTTACAGTTATTCCTGAAAATAATTAACTAATCTGAGCTAGATATAGACTGTCTTTCTTGTCGAGAGATAACCAAAGGCAAAAAAAACAAAACAAAAAACATTGTTGCATATAATTTACCATGCATTACAGGTTAAAGTTATCACAATCCAAAATATTTATTTTTAGAATAATTCCAATGAAGACGCAACATTCTGATGCTAAAAGAAATCGATCAGTGGCGTAAATCAAACCAGAGTTGAACAAACAATATTAGTTTCTTTAATTCGTTTACTCACGTTATAATTAGATTATAAATACGCAATGTAAAGGTAAAGCTGTGAGGTAAAGATAATTCTATTTAATTTTATCTGATAATGTTTTGTGTTTGTTTGTTTGAGAGCAGAGCCACATTGGGCTATTTTCTGTGTCCACCAGGAAAATTGAAACCCTGATTTTAGCGTAGTAAGACCATAAACTTACCGCTGTCCCGTTGGGGGATCATTGTTATATATATATATAATGCTGAGTATATTGATGAAGTGATGCCAGAAGTGGGTGTGACTAAACTGACCACCTAATCTGATCTGTAAGTATGGGAATATTTTTGCTTTCGCCTTTCTAATTTTTCTGCACTTGAAGTCGATTGATCTTTATGGAATTTAGCGTGTAAATCTGTATTTATATATTTTGTCAGTGTATAAATATAGTCCAGAGCAAATATAGTCCAAACTCAATTTTGTGCAAAGACACTCACAAATTTTCCTGCAGTTTCTCACTAAATCCTGAATATATAATATTTTAGTTAAAAAAAAATCTGCTAGTTTTGAAACATTCGTTTTTCTAGTTGTATATTCCATCTGCTTTCTTTCCACCTTCTTTATTTTCCAACGTTTTTTTGTAAATCGCAACATTTTCTGTTCTAAATGTATTGTTAACAACATCAATATGTACTACATCACTTCAACATCAATCATGTACTTCGAAGCATGCCCCCCAGTGGCACAGCGGCATGTCTGCGGACTTACAAGGCTAAAATTCGGGTTTCGATACCCGTGGTGGGCAGAGAACAGATAGCCCATTGTGTAGCTTTGTGCTTAATTAAAAACAAACAAACAAACAAAAAAACTTCGATGCTGTTGTTTGATTCCTAGCTTTCATTTGTTTTGTTTAGAAACTTTTGGGTTAAATTTTGGATTATATGCTGACAGATATATAATAGCAAACTATCTTTTTTTTCTGCTGTTTCATTATGCTTGAAATGTTCAAGAAGTTGCTTGAATATGACAAAAGCGCTACCTACAGTTGAAAAAAATAGCCAATCCATTACAAAAACTCCTCACTTCATAAATATTGATAAAGATTCGGTACAAAAAAGGCAACACTTGAAACGGTAGAAGATGATTAAAAAATAACCAAGCTGTACAGATGTACAGTAAATAAATATTTAAAGTGTATATGTGTAAAGCTAAATGTTTATTTTCATTATGTTACCCGAACAACTCGTCTTTTAATAGATGATGGTTCAGCAGGTTTAGTGTGTTCACCGGTGTCAATGGTTTCATAAAGCGCTCTTAGTTAACGAAGGTTTCAAGCTTTAGCATGAATTATGGGAAAATAAAGTGCTGATATAAATTCAAAAAATATGTATGTATGTGTGATAACGTATTCATACGCAATCTTTTGATCACTACAAAATAATTTTGAAGCAAGATGTTAAGTCTTCCATATGTAATGTTATAACTTTAATACCACACTATCCATAACTATCGGGTAGCTCTAAGGAAGTTCACAAAACCTTGCTGTTTTTTACACACACACACAAATCAAATAAACTTGACGGTTCACGTCTTATATATTATTGAATTTCAAATTTAGTTGCATTAGAAAAAGAAAATTCGTATCAGATTATATATTTCTATTGAGATATCTCCATAAATTAAAGAGATGTTCCCAAAACATTGCGAGTACACCCAGGATCAGATGGATGTGCAGCTATAAGCTGCTATCATTGAGAATCTATAAGACGTTGGTGCTTAATATAATCCTTCCCAACCATCGTTTTATACTCAGTTAATTTACTTACCAATACCTAAGTAAGTGCTTGAATAACCGTCTATTTAAAACCTATTTTCCATCTTAGATTGTCTAGTTTTGTATAGAAAGCTGATATAAGTGTTCCATCTCACAATGGATAGAAACTGTCGTAGTTTAACGTTAGTAACTGTCAGTAATAACAACTGGTGCTTAAGTGATCAATCTTCTGTCTTTAGATAAACTTGGAACCGAACAAACACAAACTACTCCTCTGAACTCTCAAGAGAAAACCACAACAACAGAGATAAACGTATTCATATGATATGGACCAATCGGATATACGTATCTATGTATGAGGACAAAATGAAACTTCCGTCTGTTCTGTAAAAGACAATCAAACAGGAACTTGTATTTGAAAATGTACCAATTCAAAGCTTCAGTGGCTAAAACGTAAAGCGTGCAAAGACAAAAAGGATCTGATGGGATAAATGAGTGAAAGTTTCAAAACTTCTTTATTGTTAATAAAACTGAATCTAAAACTTCTTCTGGCGTCTGGTTAGAGGGCGCTTGACTCGCAATCTGCGGGCCGCGGGTTCGAATCCTCGTCCCACCAAACATGTTCGCCCTTTCAGTCATGGGGCGTTATAACGTTCAGGTCAATCCCACTATTAGTTGGTAAAAGAGTAACCCAAGAGTTGGCGGTGGGTTCACTGCTAAATTAAGGACGGCTAGTGCAGATAGCCCTCGTGTAGCTTTACGCGAAATTCATAACAAACAAACTTTCTTCTGGCCGACTAGCCGTTTTTTCTGATATCAAATTGAATTCAAAACTTAAATTTTAAACCTATCCGAATATAAACAAGGAAACGAAAACGTCATTAATATTATAGCCGGAACTTACGGACGTTCTACCAAATGCAGTGATATTAACCAGATGTACTTCCGCAGGACCCCTGAAATAAAACCAATATTAAGAGTAACAAATTTCTTGCTTTCGAAGTTCAAAAGTCATGCTGTGTTGTGGCCTGCGGATTGCATAATTATTCTCGTGATTCATGGCATGTTCACGTTTTACTGACGTCTCGACAGTACAAATTGCAACGTTAAGCGTCCCTTATGTGACGTCATTTTAGTATCTACTGACTGACTGGCAGACAACATACTACTGTACAGTGGTGCGAGTGGTTAGAACAGGTGATCCCTCCAGGCGGCATTCGGCACCCTTTCGGGGAAATTATACATTAATTCAAAATATAATGACACGTGATACAAAATTTAATTGATCCTTATTGACGGTATTTATTAAATAATTTTGTTTGTATCTGAAGTAGGTGAAAAAATGGTGGGCATGTAGTGAGAACATTTTCTTGTTCTATGGGACCTTGTGCACTGCTCCCACCCACTAAATAACCTTCACCGCTGCATCCACCTATTCTATTGAATTTGACCTCCCCCCGTTATGTTTGTTTTAACACTGTTTGTTGCCCAAACTTCGAATTAATTTCTCCTTAGAATATTGTTACTTTTTTTTTTCATTATTTGCCGGAATTTTATTTTACACAAAAATTGATGTTCTAAAATAACCTATGTTATTTACCTTAGCATTAATACAAGTTTATTGATAACGATACATCCGACCTATTATACGCTAGTAATGAATTATTCTATATTAGTTATTTGATACAATAAATCGTAAAATATTCACTAATATGTAAATGTCTGCGATGTTTCCTTTTTTAGGTCCCTCTTTTCTCCTCGAGCCAGTATTTTGTTCTCACGCGAGAGGGCCTTGCTTGCATTTTTTATTTTTCTTTGCTTGTTTAACTGTGATATTCATCTGTGCTCGTCTCCTTACAAAGTGTGACCTACATTATTTATTCAATCCTGTCTGTGTTTTATAATTTTCTAGTCATTTCACTGTTCATATCCTTCTCTACAATTTACTAGTTATTGCCCTCTTAAAAAAGGAAACTAATACCTAAAGAGAAAAACTGTGAATAGAGAGAGAGCACAGAAAATTATACATAAGTGAAATAATTCTGGGAAAGAAAAGGTAAAAAAAAGTGCACATAGGAATCAAATTCCACATTGAAAATGTTTGTACAATAACTACCAAGAAGGGAAACATTAAAATGAAATCAATAAACCTCGTTTGTTTGCATATAAGAGGTTTAGTTTTAGTTTCATCCAGTGCTATTTTTAAGAACGTATTGGTTTTACCCTTGTTAATCTTTTCAAACTCAGTAAATATATTTAGAAGCATATATTTTTTTTTACTTTCCAGTGTCTCAGCGATAAGCTTTATGGCTTATAACGTTAAAAATAAGAGTACTATCCCTGCCGTGTGCACAGTAGAGATAAAACATTGCGCAGCCTCGTGCTTAACAAAAAAAAAGAAACAACTTGTTTCTCATTTTTCGTTTACAGTCATGAAAAAATCGGAAAGTCTTGCTACTAACGGATTAAGAATGAACTAAAATGAAGAAGTTTTTACTTAAATGAACGGAAATGGAAGGTAGTGTGTCGCTTTGTGAGGTTTGCAGATTACATTATTTATTTTTATTATACAAACAGAAATATGGGAAACTATACAGTTTTAAGACACAAGTTCTGTATTTCACTAACTCAACTGTTCTGCGCCATTACGTAAACAAAACATTTGATTCCCATATTAATAAAAAGCAAGATATGTTTCCAAGCGTTCTCCATTGATTTTGTAGGCTTAAGAGACAGGCTACAGCAGAAAGAATGCAGTGAGCTCCCTAACGGGTATTTTTGGTTTCTAGATAACACCTGGTACAGTAAAGTTATACAACAATAGACCAATGATACAAGAATAACCTGGTTATTAGAACCTAGAAAATCTTTGCAACTGATTGTTCTGGGCCTTTAGGTAGAAAATGTTAAGCACAAGAATATAATAATACTTTTTATGATAATATCTTCGTACGTTTTATGTAGCTTAGTTTTAAGCTTGCTCACAGACATGGGACAGTAGTTAGAATGCCCGGACTGTAAACCCGAACATTCAAGGTTCACATCCTCTTGCCGCAAATACGCTGCATTCTCTTGCCACTTTGGGGCCATGTTTGTACTACATTAAATACTGTTCATCTTTATCTCCGTGTGATTATCATTGATTCTGAAATCAGTGACCTTCGACCTTTAATCAGTTTCTGACACAAAAATGCTCTTATTTTCAATCATATACTTAATTACACCTGAGAGAAAAACCATTTAATTTTTTAAATTTTATTACTGATTTAATCTATATATTATTTTTTTAATTGCTTATTTGATTTTATTCTAGTTAACAATCCTCTTCTAATCTTTTTTTGTACTCTTTCCTTATCTTACACTATTTATAGTTAATTTTAGTTCCTGTATTAGTATTGAATTATTTCAACCATTCCTCTAATTTTCTTCTCCTTACATCTTTCTAGCCTCCAGTGCCTCAGCGATAAATCTGAGGGATTATAACGCGGCAAATCGGATTTCGATACCCGCAGTAGGCAAACTACAGATCGCAATTTGTGTAGATTTTGTTTGTTTCGGAATTTTATGACTTACCGAAATTTTTATTTGTTTGTTTGTAATTAAGCACAAAGCTACACAATGGGCTATCTGTGCTCTGCCCACCACGGATATCGAAACCCGGATTCTAGCGTTGTAAGTCCGCAGACATACTACTGTGTCACTGGGGGGCCTTACCGAAAATGGATCACAGCTGCAACATTTTTAATTTCCCATAGAAACCCGACTTAAACGCTTCCAAGTTATCATTATAGGCTGCTATAGATACCCATGACGTCACTTTATTTATTTTCACTCATAACACTCCCTGCTCATTTCTAATTCATCCCTGACTACCGAAACGCTAAGGTTAGGAAGCTCATTAGTCTTGGTATTTAATAGGAATGTTTGCTCCAGTTTCCATCTGAACAGGCATCCAGTTAAAACGTAGCTTCGTAGTCTACGTTCGGCTTAGGATTATGGACAAGTTATCGCTCCACAAAGAAGCCTATGAATAACCTATTGGGCTAAAATTGAGTTTCTCTGGCACTTTCACCTTCCGCTATTAGGTCTGACGTCAACAGCGCAATAAGGCAAGGAGCTCTAGCAGGGAAGCCACTCACAAGCACGTGCTCTCGTCAGCGAGGAAAGATGTCGATGTACTGCCGTAAGTAAAGATTGTTTACTTACAGATAAAACGATGAGGGGGGGTTGGGAGTCTGTTGGACATCAGTCTTTATTTCATGGTTTATTTTTTCTGATATAATTAGTTCAAGTGTTTGGAAATTTAATTGATCGACCTGGCAATTTTTTGGGATTGTCTTAATATTTCTAAGAGCTTTAGGCCTGTACCTTATAAAGTTACCCAGACCTCCCTCGTCGTTAGCGGTGAGATTCAGATACAGCAGACTATTTTCTGTGTGCTTGTTTGACTGTTTCCTTGACTATTTGTTGAGTTTAATGTTGTTTCTCTCAACAACGATTTATCCAAAAGAAAGACACGCCAGAAATAACTTTTCTCTTGTCTGCTTTAGCAGAATTCGTAAACAGAACCCAACCCAATTTCCTTTCAATTAAAAAAAAAAGGGAGGTGGGGTATTCTCCAATCAGATAGAATAGTTCGTGTTGTGTTGAACATTTCCGGTACAAATCTCCGACGGATGTTGGGGAATTGCCGACTTTAAGGAAATTACACCAACAAAAGAATACAATAACTTTTTAAAAGAAATCTCTCAGTTATTACTTTTATGATCTATGATTATTTCTTTATTCTTTTTATGCTTATTTTCCGGAATGTTTACAAAATATTTGGACGTTTCATTTATGATCTGTAAGCTAAGGGAATACAGAAGTAATTTCACATCAGTTTTATTATTAAGACCTTGATCCATAACAGTAGTAACATATGTGAAAAGTAACATGTGATTGTAAGAAATGCTTTATGAATAATTCATATAAATAATTAAGTTTTGAAAACGTACTGTTGCAGTCAGTTAGATTTCTAAACTGAGAAAATTCCAAGCTATTCTTAAGGTGACCGTGACGTTGTAAAAAAACAAGCCTAATTGAGTCGAAAGATCATAAGTTTGTTTGTAATTAAGCACAAAGCTACACAATGGGCTATCTGTGCTCTGCCCACCACGGGTATCGAAACCCGGATTCTAGCGTTGTAAGTCCGCAGACATACCGCTGTGCCACTGGGGGACGAAAGATCATAAGAATTTCACCCATTTATTTGTTCTCAAAGATCAAAAAATGATAAAAGACTTTTCCTGATAGCCAGATTTTTCATCCAGAAACATTATAATCGTAAGTATCAAATCTGCCTGCCGAATCTTTGACGAAAATGTCAGATTTCTAACTGTAACAAAGATGATTGTCTTAGTTAACTGAACACCACGTTCTAACGTTTTAACCGTAAACCTTGCTGTTTATGTTTTCATTGATTTCACGCAAAAAAAAAATCAAGACAGAAATGGTGTTTACAGACTCACGAACTGGATAGGCTCTGTGATATTTTTCGTATCTTCGCGTTTCTGTGCTCTGTGGCTATTTCTGCTCAATATTACATTTTATAGTTTCCTTTTTCTTGTTTGTTTGTTTATTCAGGGATTTATCTGCTGATCTTCATCTGACAGATCTACTTTTGTACAGTCTATACATACTTGCAAATCAGGGGACATATTACACTCCTCGCAAATCACTTTCCTCGTTTTAGTATATCCGTTTTGTACATTACTATGCACTCCTATATACAAAGAAGATTGTTCTTGTTGTTTATTATTAAGCACAAAGCTACACAATGGGCTATCTGTGATCTGCCCACCACGGGTATCGAAACCAGGTTTCTGCCGTTGTAAGTCCGCAGACATACCGCTGTACCACTGGGGAGGGCATACAAAGAAGAAATAGTTTGACGTCCCACCCCCTACCCCCTAATTATAACAAACTTCGGCAAATCCATTCCATACAGCAAAAATATTATATCTGTTGCCTACATGTGTCATCTTTCTAAATTCAATAATTATAAAGTATATAAATAAGTAAACTGACCTTCTCTGATGTTATGAGCCAGGAAATGTTTGCCTCCGGGGCAACAATACAGATACCGCTAAGTTTGTTTGTTTTTGAATTTCGCGCAAAGCTACACAAGGGCTACCTGCGCTAGCCGTCCCTAATTTAGCAGTGTAAGACTAGAGAGAAGGCAGCTAGTCATCACCACCCACCGCCAACTCTTGGGCTACTCTTTTACCAACGAATAGTGGGATTGACCGTCACATTATAACGCCCCCACGGCTGAAAGGGCGAGCATGTTTGGTGTGACGGGGATTCGAACCCGCGAGCCGCAGATTGCGAGTCGAGCGCCTTATCCACCTGGCCATGCCGGGCCAAACCGCTAAGTTAGAAACTTTCTATTTTTTGATAGTGGTAAAAGTTATTTTCTGTTTAAGTTGTTGCAGTAAGTATACATACCGAACACATACTTGTCGCAGAAGTTTGCCAATTCACTGACCTTTTCTAATTTTAAAAATAAAATATATCTTTTCATTGGATTGGGATATAACGTTTAACACTTGTACACCGCTAACCTACTCCACTCCCGAAAAAAAAAAAATCTTATTGGATTTGCAAAAATTGCATGACCCAGTTATGACGGGGCGGTTTGGGGCGGCTACATCGTAATTACGTTTATGCAAGAGTATCTAAGACGAAATTGTTTAGATCGCCTTTCAATGAGTAAGTTCCAGGTGTGAATCGGGCGAAAAAAGGAGAATGTGACAAACGAAACAATCAGTGAGGAAAACGCAAGGAAAGAATTGGCGTGGCTTAGTGGTTAGGGCACTCTACTCGCAATCAGCGGGTCGCGGGTTCGAATCCCAGTCCCACCAAACATGCTCGCCCTTTCAGCCGTGGGGGCGTTATAATATGACGGTCAATCCCACTATTCGTTGGTAAAAGAGTAGTCCAAGAGTTGGCGGTGGGTGGTGATGACAAGCTGCCTTCCCTCTAGTCTAACACTACTAAATTAGGGATGGTTAGCGCAGATAGCCCTCGTGTCGCTTTGCGCGAAATCTATAATAAACAAACTCTACTCGCAACCTGAGGGTCGCGGGTTCGAGTCCCTTCACCAAACATGCTAGCCCTTTCATCCTTGAAGGTGTTACAATTTGATGGTCAATTCCACTATTCTTTGATGGTGATGTCTATCTGCTTTTCCTCTAGTATATCACTTTAAAATTAGGGACAGTTAGCGCAGATGGCCCCCGAATAGCTTGGCGCGAAATTCAACAAAAACAAATAAATAAATCTAACGCATTCTGTATGGTTTGTGTTACTGTAACATTGGTTTTAATTCTTACTTTTCTCTTTTTCGCAAGAAATTAATTTCAGGAGTTATTTCGTCTTTGTATCAGAAAGAGGGGGGGGGGAGAGAAGGAGAATGAAACAGATATAGTTTCGAAGACTTAAATGTTGTTTTCCACGTTTCACGATCGATTTTTTTCGTGTTTTTTATTATTTTACTTTTTAAAAGTTTGTTAAGTCCATCGGTGTGCATCACGTGTAGTACAATCCGTTAAAATGATCTACCTTGGATCTTGAAGATCTTGGCCAATCGCGGAGAAGGATTATTAGCCATTTAGAGATAACCCATCAATCTTGAAACTTGTAAGTAATTTTTCTTCTTCTTGGACGTCTTCTGTATTCATCTCACACGCATTATCCTTCTTCAACAGAATAGCATACATAAATGTGAGAAAAAAAAAAAGAACCTTACTGACTGTACTTTTAAGACCTCTTTCTTGTTAATCTGATTATTTTCACTAAAAATCCATCTTCAAGAAGACAGAGTCGTGGTTGTCATGGAAACAGAATATTTGCAGTTGCCTAGTACCCACAACATTATTCAGTAGAATTAAGCATTCTCCTGAATAAGGAATTTCCTTTGGAGAAAAAAAGTGCATAAACAAGTAGTACTAGTTTCTATGCAATAAGCAAGTATGCTGGGTGCAATTCTACTTTCGACTGTGATGACAGTATGGAATATATCTAAGGTTATAATTAATATCAAGAAAAACATTCTTCGTATCTTTTAGCTCTTGGAGGCGGAGAAAACTCCACAGTACGCCATGTTTAGTGATTACAGTAACTCCTAAAACTTCAGCTTGGTTCTTCCTTTGAAATACCGCAAGTATCATAAATAATAACTCACATCTTCACCCTCTGTATTGAGATACCATACTCACAGCAGGTGGTCATTTTCAACTTGGATTCTGCCATTGAAATACCATAACACGGTAATTCCAACTTCAACCTACGCTAGTGAAATACCATACTTTCAATAGGCGGCAACTTACAACTCCAAACTCCAATGTTGACACATCGTTCTTATCGAAGACCGTAATAACCAACTTATGCTCAATTATTTAAATTCCATACTTCTTCTTGTGAATATCCGTACATACTTTGGGTAGTAGCTACCAACCAAACCCACCTTGTATAAAAGCTGTTTCAGGCTGTAAAATAACCCATGATAAAGACTGGTGTTATTTATTTCTTTTTAGCGAAAATGTAAATCGGAATTAATGCTAACCTTATCATATATTTTCGTGTATATTTTGTATAATTCTATGAAAGTCAGTCATATTATACACAGTATTACCAAAAATATTGGTAATAGGCTTTTCTCAATTACATTTGCACCTAAATCTCAAGGTGTACAGATGAGTAAGGTTTATAAAGGCCAGAAGCTGCCACAGATAGTCAGTTGGAGTACAGATGCGAGTACAAAAAGTGTCCTCGGATCTTACCAGAGGAGCTGTTATTGGATGATGCGTTGGTTGTATGGGCGATCAAGACATTACAGTCTAATCACTCATATCAGTATCTACTTTGGACAATTTGAAGTAGAAGTGAAATCATCACATAGAAGTGTGATCATTGGAATATTGGTCTGGTTGCCCAAATATAAACCTGTATTCAGTTCATACATATTTTGATATCTGTTGTAAAACCACACATCTTGTATTAATTCATTTTTGTTTAGAGCCGAAGTAAAGCTTATCATCTGAAAACTCCATGTTGCTTTATTTCACGAATATTTAAAACACGAACGAGCTGTAGCCCATAAACCACTCAATACAGCCCTCAGTACAAGGGTTTAGGTCTCATGTTGCCAAAAAGGGAAATATTGGTTTGTTTGATATTCGCGCAAAGCTACACGAAGCCTATCTGCGCTAGCCGCCCCTAATTTAGCAGTGTATGACTAGAGGGAAGGCAGCTAGTCATCACCACCCACCGCCAACTCTTTTACCAACGACCGTCACATTATAACGGCTGAAAGGGCGAGCATGTTTTGTGGGACGGGGATTCGAACCCACGACCCTCAGATTGCGAGTCGAGCGCCCTAATCACCTGGCCATGCCGTGCCAACGGGAGAGAATAACAAAATATAGCTATCATGTTGTACGAAGAAAAATTATACTCCTTTTTGTCTTTTCTTTCATTAAAAACAGTACCCAGATGAGTGTTCAATGTCTCTTGAACAATTATATTATCAGAGTGTGTAGATAATAACTGTTATTTTTAAAAACGCGAACGATGTTCATTAGTAAACACAGAAAAGTGTTACGTGAACTGTTGAACATGGGCAGGATCATTTCTAGGTACATTAATGCAAAATGGTAATGGTAACTTTGAGTGTGAAGCTTAACATTTACTGGACTTTATTTTAATTTTAGAAGTTACATACAAACTGTGTTAAAAGATTATTTGGCTCATTGTCCATATAAGATCGGAAAGTACATAAGCAAAAATGGCTTTCCTCTTTACCTGATTGATCGGGATTATTTCAATAAACCCAAAAAGTCTCGTTGTATAAAGTTTCCAGTTTATATAACCTTGCCACACATATTGGAAAGTATTCTTTCTTTAAAAAACTGTGCACCCTCGAGCTACTTCGCAGAGTTTATCAGCATGTACAACGGCGATGCATCTTAAAACTGGATGTCGTCTTCAGCATTTCGTTATTGAAAACATCCAAATTAGATTATCAGTTTAGATGTTGTCGTTGTAAGCAAGGTTTTCATCGATTCTATGATAAGAAATTTACTGACGCGAATGAAAGATCATGCAAATTTCTGAACTCCAAATAAATCAGTTGTAGAAGTTTCATGATACATAAATTCATCGTATTATTCTTCGACGATCTTATAAAAGGCCAGTGATGAACATAGACTCCGTATGAAAGAGAGTTCACTCATTCATAAACTCAGGCCAAAATTCAGTCAGGTGAGTTCAGGCTTGTAAGTTATCACTTATTGTACCATTTACCTTTATGACCTTAATCATTCATTCTTTTTATAGTTTTTATGTAGTGTGTAACGAGAGAATGTAATATGGCTTGAATAGTAACTGGCAGTCGTTCAAATATGAAAACTGAATAATTTAATGTTTCCTGTTATAGCGCATTCAGGTTACGACGTGCACCGATTCTATGTGTTGTTACATGGGAAATATACAAACAAGTGTGTTGTTGGGTAAAATACAGATAACTAATGTATCTAAACATAGAAAACTAAGGTGTTGTTGGGTAAAATACAGATAACTAATGTATCTAAACACAGAAAACTAAGGTGTTGTTGGGTAAAATACAGATAACTAATGTATCTAAACACAGAAACTAAGGTGTTGTTGGGTAATATACAGATAACTAATGTATCTAAACACAGAAACTAAGGTGTTGTTGGGTAAAATACAGATAACTAATGTATCTAAACACAGAAAAATATGGTGTTGTTGGGTAAAATACAGATAAGTAATGTATCTAAACACAGAAAACTAAGGTGTTGTTGGGTAAAATACATATAAGTAATGTATCTAAACACAGAAAACTAAGGTGTTGTTGGGTAAAATACAGATAAGTAATGTATCTAAACACAGAAACTATGGTGTTGTTGGGTAATATACAGATAACTAATGTATCTAAACACAGAAAACAAAGGTGTTGTTGGGTAAAATACAGATAACTAATGTATCTAAACACAGAAACTAAGGTGTTGTTGGGTAAAATACAGATAACTAATGTATCTAAACACAGAAAACTAAGGTGTTGTTGGGTAAAATACAGATAACTAATGTATCTAAACACAGAAAAATATGGTGTTGTTGGGTAAAATACAGATAAGTAATGTATCTAAACACAGAAAACTAAGGTGTTGTTGGGTAAAATACAGATAAGTAATGTATCTAAACACAGAAAACTAAGGTGTTATTGGGTAAATTACAGATAAGTAATGTATCTAAACATAGAAAACTAAGGTGTTGTTGGGTAAAATACAGATAACTAATGTATCTAAACACAGAAAACTAAGGTGTTGTTGGGTAATATACAGATAACTAATGTATCTAAACACAGAAAACAAAGGTGTTGTTGTATAATATACAAACAACTAATGTATCTAAACACAGAAAACTGGTGTGTTGTTGGGTAATATACAGGGAATTAATGTATATAAACACAGAAAAACGGTGTGTTATTGATTAATATACAGACAACTAATGTATCTAAACATAGAAAAACGGTGTGTTATTGGTTAATATACAAACAACTAATGTATCTAAACACTGAAAACTGGTGTGTTATTGGTTAATATACAGACAACTAATGTATATAAACACAGAAAAACGGTGTGTTATTGGTTAATATACAGACAACTAATGTATCTAAACATAGAAAAACGGTGTGTTATTGGTTAATATACAGACAACTAATGTATCTAAACACAGAAAACCGGTGTGTTGGGAAATATACAAGGAATTAATGTATCTAAACACAGAAAAACGGTGTGTTATTGGTTAATATACAGACAACTAATGTATCTAAACACAGAAAACCGGTGTGTTGGGTAATATACAGGGAATTAATGTATCATGAAACATTTAGAATTGATGTTAAAAATTGACTTCTTGTCAGTTCTTGATTTGCAACACTGACATATTCATTTTCGTTTCTTCTTTTCAAACTAACTTTTAGAACGATGAACATTATTGCGTGTAATTTTTACGTGTTACTGTTATCCATTATACCTATTGTATTAGTCCTTTCTTCTTAGGATGTTTATTCGGGGTATCAAAGAAACACTTATAACGATACATTGAAAGTTACTTAAAACACCTTCGGATTTCCACGGTGACCTGCATGACGTCACTCAAACTTCACTTTATCTCGCACTTTGCTATACATGGTCATTCTTAATTTGCCCCTCAAGAAGAAAAGTCCACCTTTCGAAAGTTCTCGGGTTATAGGTACCGTATTTTTGTGTATAAAGAGATATAAGATAATATCTATAATCCTGTTTGTTCTATGTACAGTTTATGTGCAGACGTAATGAAATGCCTCATGATAATAGAGCATAATACATTGTGAAACGTAGTTTATGTACAGACGTAATGAAATGCCTCGTGATAATAGAGCTTAATAAATTCTGCAACGTAGTTTATGTACAGACTTAATGAAATGCCTCGTGATAATGGAGCTTAATAAATTTTTCAACGTAGCTTATGTACAAACTTAATGAAATGCCTCGTGATAATAGAGCTTAATAAATTCTGCAACGTAGTTTATGTACAGACCTAATGAAATGCCTCGTGATAATAGAGCTTAATAAATTCTTCAACGTAGCTTATGTACAAACTTAATGAAAATGCCTCGTGATAATAGAGCTTAATAAATTCAGCAACGTAGTTTATGTACAGACTTAATGAAATGCCTTGTGATAATAGAGCTTAATACTTTGTGAAACGTAGTTTATGTACAGACGTAATGAAATGCCTTGTGATAATAGAGCTTAATAAATTCTGCAACGAAGTTTATGTACAGACTTAATGAAATGCCTCGTGATAATAGAGCTTAATAAATTTTGCAGCGTAGCTTATTTACAGACTTAATGAAATGCCTTGTGATAATAGAGCTTAATAAATTTTGCAGCGTAGCTTATTTACAGACTTAACGAAATGCCTCGTGATAATAGAGCTTAATAAATTCAGCAACGTAGTTTATGTACAGACGGAATGAAATACCTCGTGATAATAGAGCTTAATAAACTCTGCAACGCTCTTTATATACAGACGTAATGAAATGCCTCATGATAATAGAACTTAATAAATTCTGCAACGTAGTTTATGTACAAACTTAATGAAATGCCTCGTGTAAAGTAATTTAACTTCCTCGTGATGATCTAGTATAATATTGTTAACGTTCAAGTACTCGTGATGATATTGTATGATATAGTTAACATTCAGACCTACTTATGTATTTGTGATGGGATAGTTAATATTCAGACTTAGTTATATTACTTCTGGTAACATATCTAATACCCACCACTGGCTCAGCGGTAAGGCTTATAACGTTAAAAACTGGATTTCGATACCCGCGGTGGGCACAGCACAGATAGTCCATTATGTAGCTTTGTGCTTAATTCTAAACAAACAAACAAGATAGTTAATGTTCAGGATCTCATGATGATATACTTAATGCTCAGCTTAAGAAAATACCTTGTGTTAACGTTGTTTATGTTCAGATTTAATGGAATATCTCGTCATAATGTAGTTCATTACAGATGCAGTGTAATACCTCATGATCACATAGTTAATTTTCAGACTTAGTTAAGTACCTTATAGTGACATATTTAATGTTCAGACTTAATGAAATATCTTAGAACTTATCCACAAACAGATTGTGGTCCTGATAACAACTCACGGATCGGACAAATAAAACTAAAATTTAAATTAAAGAAAGACGCCTCATGCAGGGAAAAATGAGATTCACATTAATTTAGAAAGACAACGTAGTCAAGGAAAATTTAAAATCGACTAGAAATATTAATAAGAGAATAACTTACAAACAAAAAAATGCTGAAAAACAAAGGCTTAAGTGGGGGGAGGAGAGAAGGAGTGAAAACAGAATCTGGATGAGTGATGAAATTCTAAAAAAAAAAAAGGTGGACTAAAGACCACAAATTTAAAGATGGGGCAGAAATGTAGGAAAGTAGATATGAAAACCAGGCGTTTCTTTAGGCAGGCAAAATATGCATATTAGAACAAGAAATGTGAAATGTGCAGAAACTGAGGAATTCGAGGAAACACATAAGATGTGTGGAGCACACAAAATCATAAATAGTTGAAGAAGAAATGTTGGACACTTGTATCTAGGAAACGGAAAATGTGCTACTTTGAGCATATATATAAGGGAAGATTGGCAGAGACTCTGATGGGTAAAATAGAAGTAAGAAAAAAGAGTGTCAAGCAGAGACTCGTTAGGCTCGACGATATAAGAAAATTGCTTGGAGATGAGAGTCTTGCATGAAGAAAGTTAGGAAGGCATCGAGGAATAAAGAACAATGGAGAACCCTATCTATCGAACCATGATTGATTGAATCATTACTATAACCAGAAGGGGTATGTGACCGCGCATAATAACTTAAATGATAGAAAACTTCAAGTTTGTTAATTTATTTAAAAAATATCAGATATTTGTATTTGTTTCCATCACAAAAAACAAAAGCGATTTTTAGTCACAAAAGTAAAATAGATTGCTGTTTCTAAACGTCAACTTATGATCAATGTTTTCCTTTCAAATGTATCGTGGTAAAAGCTTGTGTACAATATGTAGATTATGGTAGGGATCAGATTCATCTTGGTAATGGAGTTCAATAGCCATGAGTTGAATGTTTTTCGTTTACGATTAATGATCTTATGTTATCCTTACCTGTAACACCTGTTAAAATTATTTGTTTGTAGTTAAGCCCAAAGCTACACAATAGGCTATCTGTACTGTGCCTACCACGGGTATCGAAACGCGATTTTCAGCGTTATAAGTTCACAGACTTACGCTGTGCCACTGGGAGGCAGCTGTCGGTTGGTTAGTTTGTAGTTAAACACAAAGCTACGCAATGGGCTATCTGTGCTCTGCCTACCACGGGTATCGAAACCCGGTTTCTAGAATTGTTAGTCCGCAGAGATACCGCTGTGCCACTGTAAAAGTCATTCATGGTGTCTAACCGAATAGTGGGATATGAACATCACCCGCATAGCACTCCTACAACCCCAAAGTGCGAAATGAGGTTTTTTTCAGCAACGAGACACGAACCATGAACCATCGGATTCACCGTCTGAGCAAGCCAACCATTAGGCAAACTCTTTAAAATTGGGTTTACATGTTGAAAACAAGTTGATTATTTGTGTCGTCAGAATTTAATACGAAAACGAACTTACTTAGGGAAGCAACTTAATAAGGGTAATGATGAACGGCAAACATGTTTCTGTATATTGTTAAGGCCTGTTTTCTGTGCATTTCTTGTTTATTCCATCTTAAATAACAAATGTTTCGAACTTCTGCGTGACTGTGTCGTGCACAAAGCTGAGATGGAACCTCGCAAGAATTTCGCTGCGTTTCACTCGTTTTACTTTCCGTTCATTTCCACATTACTTTCACATTACGGTAACCTACAGATGTAAATAGAAAATTATGTTCTTACTACGGGTGGTTAGTTGGTATGGTTTTGTTTTTCTCAGGTATATCTTTATCATGCTATTTCGTTAATCGTTGAAAACTATATAGCATTAAACATAGAATAAAAAAACTATATTGGAAGACATTTTTTTCCAGTTTTTTTATTTCATGACGTAATTTACACCATCCTTTATAACATTCCTTCAGCTATTTACATAACAATAAAGACTTTCTGATATTTTTCTTCTCCTAATTTCTAAGTTTCTTAAGAGACGTTGCGTAAAAATGTTACTAAATTAACGTTATGGAAAAGTGAAAATACAGATGCTTTGAAACTTTGTTAATTCTTAAAAAAAAAAGTCATGAAAAGTGTATCCGTAGATAAAAGCTGCAACTGCAATATGTTAAACTTGCGGAAGAAATTTGTAATTAGTGGAGTTCTTTGAAGTGAAAAAAAAGTGGGTTATTTTTTTAGTAGAACTCTAGTGTAGCGAAATCAAATCCATGTTATATCACAAAACATTTTCCGCTCTTTAAAGCTGTAAGTACGTTATAAGAGTGGCAGTCAATCCTTTAACATGGATATGTATATCAAGAATTTCTTTGATGGCGACTAGTGAGTACATTCTTGAAATGCAAAAAAATAAATAAATAAACAGAAGTAAAACAATGGTTTAGTGATTGTTATGTTTCTACTTATTTCAAAAGTAAGAAATGATAAATATTTAAAGAATTTCAAACTGTTTTATGAAGTTCTGCTTGCGTGTCTAAACGTTGGTTTTGCATTTTAATTTCACTAAGTATAGCCATCTGTCCTTTAATAATATAAAAAAATATGTTATTAATTTTTTTTCAGTATAAGTATAGAATGTAGAACATCAGTATTGACCAAAAACGCTTGTAAATTGATGGCATACCTAAACAAATATACACCTGGAAAAAAAGTTAAGCACCCCCGTGTTTTT
>NW_013668149.1:23851-29110 GCF_000517525.1 Limulus polyphemus
CCAGGTGTATATGTTATACTGAATAAATATTTATTAAATTCGCCTACAGATTTTCAAGCCTATTATTACTTTTAATAACTAAAAAAAGTTAAATTTTTGATTATCTTTCTTCGCGTTAAATATTCGTAGAACTGGTATTATATAATGTCAATTTTGAATTTATTTCATATAAAAGTAATAATAACTATACGAAAGCATTAAACGCTGATACATTTTCAATTGTTTCTGTTCCTACGCTGCAAGAATTCAAAGAATGAAGTTCTATGAAATTGTCTTTGGAATTCCCTCTCATTGTAAAGAGTGTCCATAAATGATCAACCACTTTTTTAGTTGGATAGAATAAGGAACATATCAGATGAACAGTTGGGGTTTGTGGCACGCGGGAGACTGGTGTCGAAGTTTTTTCCCACTAGTTCAGATCGGGGATATGTGAAGGAAGAAAAAGTACAGGATACGGCTATGAACATCGTCCACTTCGAACTGTAATAACGGTGCCAATATGGGTTTGCCCATGTTGAGGTATAATAATGACACCACTGGCCATGGGCAAACCTAAGGTGTTAACCTTCATTATGCTACAAACCACAATTCTTTATCTTATGTAGTTCATATTCTATCATCAGTGCATATAAAAGCCAAATGTCGGTCGGTCACGCTTGATTTCACCGAATGTCGTGAGTTACACGAGTCCAATTCCACTTTTTCTCATATGATACGTCCTCTTTTGGTTGCCTGTTTTATACGGAAGAATTTTAGTTTCCAATGGTTTCCCGCCATTTTTGACGGGCTTTTACGTTAGTTCAATTAATAATGTACTTCAGTAATTTATGGACATCCAGTACATTTACAAGCATTAGTATTAGAAAGATATTAGCAAAGACATATACTCATCGCTTGTATCTCTGGATTCATTTCGAGATGTTGGAAAATAATTACCCAATTTGTTCAGATTTGCTTCTTATGAAGTTATGTATGGTTCCAATTTTGATTATTAAAAACAAAAAGACAAATCAGTCTCTAGTTTTGAAAACTTGAAAAGTGATAAAAATTCGGTTTTGGGTTGAAATGCAAAGATCATATTTTGATGAGTTTTGTCTTTTGAACAAATGTAAAATTGATATTGTTTTATTATACTAAAACGTTTGGAAACGATGCTAAGTGAAATCCATCTACCTCGTCAGGCCCGGCATGGCTAGATGGATAAGGCGCTCGACTCGCAATCTGAGGGTCGCGGGTTCGAATCCCCGTCACACCAAACATGCTCGCCCTTTCAGCCGTGGGGGCGTTATAATGTGACGGTCAATCCCACTACTCGTTGGTAAAAGAGTAGCCCAAGAGTTGGCGGTGGGTGGTGATGACTAGTTGGCTTCCCTCTAGTCTTACACTGCTAAATTAGGGACGGCTAGCGCAGATAGCCCTCGTGTAGCTTTGCGCGAAATTAAAAAAAAAATCTACCTCGTCGTACAGTAACGTCTGTGAGTGTATTTTCCGGTTTATTTAATTGTTTGTGCGGTAATTAAAGAAGTACTTGAAATGTAGATTGGTAATTTACATATGTTGTGAAAGACAAGAAAGTCCCAAAGTAAAATTGTTTGATTGTATGTGTGTGTATTTAAGTATCAATACAATCCATTACAATTAAATTTCCAGCTCTTATTGAATAGACTGGTTTTTCGGGTGAAAGACTTTACATTGTCAAATAATAACAATGCTATCGAGGAGTTTTTTTATTTATTTTTTGTTCTTACTTTTTTCTAATGATGGTTCCACATTTTCTCTCTCTTTTAGTTTCAGAAAATCACCAAAGAATGAAGAATAGGAAGGAATGTCGGAAGAGTTGCTCAGCAGCGAAGGTATGATATTAACAGTTAACTCCAAAGGCCTTTAAACGTTTTGAACTCCCCAATTTCGGAACACGTGCTCTGTAATTCTGTGTGTGTGTGTGTAATTCAGAACACCTGGACGGGCGTGAGCTCGAGTGACGTTAAGAAAAGGTTACTTTTGAAAACTGAACGCAAAATATAGTGTCCGTATTCGATTTTCAGAAAAATACGATAAAAATAACAGCAACAAAGCACCAGCTTCTCTCTATGTTTAATTCATGAACACAGGTGTGAAATAAATAACACACCCAGCGTATTTCGTTAACACTATAGGTTACGATGACAACAAGAGTCTAGCTTGCGATTAATGATATTAATTATACAGGCCTGCGAATTTAAACTTCGTAAAAGTTGTATTGGTTTTAATAATGGATTTTCCTTAATTCAGCTACGCAGACTTCAAAAATAATATTTATTTTTTTGTATCACGTAAGGATATTTTACAAACCGGGAAGAAAAAACAACTCTTACTTAGATCAAATTTAGTACAAATATTACAGAATATGTTTGGGTCATTTAAACAACCTCTTGTTGCTATAATATTGAAAAAAAAAATATGTATTAAAATGTACTCACAAACAAATAATATCCAGAAATGGCACGTCATGTGGCCTGTTAACCGTTTATATACTAGCGGTGTGTTTCTCGCGGATTCTAGAACGATCTATAAGACCCTCACGTCGCGATTGGTCTAAAGAAATCTATAGCCATCGGTTGTCAATATTTTAATCATAAGAAAATGTGACCCGATTTCAATGAAAATGATTCACTTATGTAAAAGTACATATAACATTTTGTGAAAAATCTGTACGTTATGGAGAAAATGGATATCATTTTCGGATTCAGCGTACAGGAATTACTGTAAAATTTTCAAGACAATAAAACCATCGCTGGCCTGTGTTATTATTTTACCGGAGGAGTTTCACAATCCCACTTTACGAACAATGTCATGTTTCATTCGTTTGACGCCCCCAGTGGCTCAGCGGTATGTCTGCGGACTTACAATACTAGAATCCGGGTTTAGATACCCGTGATGAGCAGAGCACAGATAGCCCTTTGTGTAACTTTGTGATTAACTACAAACAAAAAACAAAACAAACATTCGTTTGGCTTAGCATAATTACTGTTTTTGATCTGTTTTTGTGTAGCAAACAACTTGACACATAGAACTGATGTTTCTACTTTCCTTTTGTTTCTTTAAGTTCCTGTTTTATCCTCGTGTTTTTTTAGACCAGGGAGTGATTCACTTTATCTACTGCTTAAATCATTTTGAATTCAAGGACGTTTTGATAGAACTTTAGTGAAGTTTTACCAATATTTATTTTAGGTGTTTTATAGAGGTGATGACAGAAACAAGGCATATAAAAAGCTCATAGAAAAAGCACGTAAAAGTTTTTTTATTATTCTTTATTTTGTTCTTAAGGTACAGTTTTTTATTTTCCACTGAAACTGATAACGCAAGGCATCCGTATCGCCATACAGTATGATGGCTGGTACGTCTTAACGGATATAATATCGTTATCATTCATGCTCTTATTCTTAATAAACGTTGAGAAAGGTACATAGGGAGACATTACACAGTTTTCGACATTGGGAAAATATAATACAATGGATATCCCAGGTGGCGCGTTTTTCTTTGCTTATCATATCAACGTCCTGTGGGAGTTATATGTTTGTTTTAGCGTAAATCTACACACTAGGCTCTCTGCACTCTGTCTACCACAGGGAATCGAATCCTGGATTTTAGCGTTGTAAGTCCATAAACATGCATCTGACCCACTGGGGAAATATGGAAGTTATACTGGTACTATATATTTTTCTTTGCTCATTATGTGAATGTCGTATGGGTACCATACTGGAACTATGTAGATTCCCATGATACACATGTTTTTGTATTTATTTATTTATATGTGTGCATACAATACAACACTCGATAATGAACAAGTTTAGAAATTGACCAAGACACTCTTGGTCTACTGATTTTTTTACTGTTTGCATAAAATATTTAACAAATGATTCTAGACACTTTACATATACAAAGAAAAACTTTCTACAGAGTGTCCGAAAAGTCTGGAACCATATGTGATTTGCAGATTTTATTAATTTCAGATACGTGACTGATTATGGTGCTGTCAAAGCAGGAAAATGTTGAGTTTATCCTGCTATTAATCCAAACTTGTTTCGAATTACAAGGACAGCAAGTGGAACACATTCTGTAAAATTTCTTGAAGTACCTATAGTTTCACCCTTTTGTCAAGCGTATTTTATAATCAGGGGCATAGCGTCAATAGTGCTCTACCAAAACTTTTATACCTCTTTCCAAAATTGTTCCATTGTTTGAATGCTGAGTTAGCATATTCCCACTTCCCCAGTTGATCTTGAAAATATGAAAGTCTTGTTTACGTTACTCTTGCCATGCGCGTGTTTCTCGGAATCATCAGTGGCTGAGATAGTAGTCTATTTCCATTTTTAACCAATGGAAAACTTCTTATCAACCCTAAACTCTTCCCTCCTAAGGTAGTGCCTCGATAATCAACAAATGATTTTTTATATATATAATTAATTTAAGCTATTGTCAAAAAGTAACGTTTGGTGACGTATGATTTATTACATTCCACGTTCATGACAGTATATTTAAATTTTGTGACATGTGCATTTTATGTGCCGGAGTTAATCAGTACTTCATATTTACAAGTTGTAAGACTGAAATTACTATAAACTAGTTGTTGACAGTTTTAAGGAACGATAATATGTTAGTTGTTTTTTTTTTATAGAAAGAAAACATTTTATTTTATCTGCAATATTTTATTTCTTGTTTTCGTCTTTAGTACTTTCTTGAACGATTCAGAATCGTATAGGTAAAAACATTATTTTCATTTGTGTATATTGTGAAATAGATCCTCAGATCTCACTGTACAGTACCTTAAAACCATCCAGATTTCATGGTCCACTTGGATCCCTAGATCCCTGCTTATTTGTATCCGTGAGGGTGCAACTAATTTTCTGGTACATAACAAACTCAGTGTACGCATCTGTATGTAATCCATTATAATAAATCAGGTTAATGTGAACAACAATCCATGGAAACATGCTTGGGTGCAGAACCAGTATGTTCTGTAATCCATTAGAACGTCAGAGGTTTCTAAACCAGTGTGTTCTGTAATCCCTTAGAACGCCACAGGTTTCTAAACCACTATGTTCTGCAATCTATTAGAACGTCACAGGTTTCTAAACCAGTGTGTTCTGTAATCCCTTAGAACGCCACAGGTTTCTAAACCACTGTGTTCTGCAATATATTAGAACGTCACAGGTTTCTAAACCAGTGTGTTCTGTAATCCCTTAGAACGCCACAGATTTCTAAACCAATATGTTCTGC
>NW_013668149.1:29394-36202 GCF_000517525.1 Limulus polyphemus
ACTGTACAGTACCTTAAAACCATCCAGATTTCATGGTCCACTTGGATCCCTAGATCCCTGCTTATTTGTATCCGTGAGGGTGCAACTAATTTTCTGGTACATAACAAACTCAGTGTACGCATCTGTATGTAATCCATTATAATAAATCAGGTTAATGTGAACAACAATCCATGGAAACATGCTTGGGTGCAGAACCAGTATGTTCTGTAATCCATTAGAACGTCAGAGGTTTCTAAACCAGTGTGTTCTGTAATCCCTTAGAACGCCACAGTTTTCTAAACCACTATGATCTGCAATCCCTTAGAACGCCACAGGTTTCTAAACCAATATGTTCTGCAATCTATTATAACGTCACAGGTTACTAAACCAGTGTGTTTTGTAATCCCTTAGAACGCCACAGATTTCTAAACCACTATGTTCTGCAATCTATTAGAACGTCACAGGTTTCTAAACCAGTGTGTTCTGTAATTCACTAGAACGTCACAGGTTTCTAAATCAGTATGTTATGTCATCCACTAGAATGTCACAGGTTTCTAAACCAGTGTGTTTTGTAATCCCTTAGAACGCCACAGATTTCTAAACCACTATGTTCTGCAATCTATTAGAACGTCACAGGTTTCTAAACCAGTGTGTTCTGTAATTCGCTAGAACGTCACAGGTTTCTAAATCAGTATGTTATGTCATCCACTAGAATGTCACAGATTTCTAAACCAGTATGTTACTGTAACCTAATAGAATACAGAACATAATGCTTGTCTTCTAATCCAGTCTGTTCAAGAATACAGTAGAACATCCTTCAAACAAAGAGGTAAGGCAGCTAGTCAACGGCATCCTCTGTTTGGCTACTCTAATCGGATAGTGGGATTTGATCATAAGTCCTATAACACACCCAAGGCCTCAAAGTGAGAACCGCGATTTTGCTGAAATAGGACATGAACTATGAATCCTTGGTCTGGTACCCTAACCAAGCCACGCTCACCCAGTTCTTTAATGAACTGTTTTAAGTGGTTATCATTATAAATATACTGTTATAATTTATTCTTTTCGTAAGGTTTCAAAAATCTGACTTAAAACATTGTGCAGGAAATATTGAGAGCTTCGACATGCGCCTATACAAAGGCAACTCTTTCTGGCTGTAATTACAATTACATATACACCTTAACATTATCTTAATTAGATCGCTTTCAATGTTCCATCCTAGAGCTACAAGGAAATGTCACACTTTCTTCGAAATAGAACATGGTTTTGAAATGGAGCGTATTTAATATACAGTTTTTAACCTAAAGAAAGGCGCTTCTTTGTAGTATGAACTTACAGTAATCAACTTATCCAGAACTGTAACCAAATCCTTTTGTCTCACACATCTCAAATATTACCTGCTCGTTTAACTGTCCGTTTGAAAGACTGAAATCGAGAACTTAATGTGAAAATATTTCGCACTTAAGGTCTTTAACTCTCCATTATAGTTGACTTAGTAATTTAACACCATTTTTGAATATTATTCTCTCGTGAATTGCACTAGATCTTTCATGACATTAACCATTTTCCATTTATTCTCAGATTTTCCATCATGCTGAAATATATTAAATTATTATAAATCTTACTTAATGCAAGAACCGAGTGTGGCCTAGTAGTTACCTTGCAGTACTGTAGATCTGGGGATCCATGGTTATTGTCCCGTTGCCGTAAAAGACAAAAAATCAATCACCCTTTGCTCTTTAGGTGCGCTATAAGAGTGACAGTCAAATCCCATTATTCGGTTAGACTAGAAGTATCTCAGAAGTTAGTTGTATGTGCTTGTGACTAAGTCTATTAGCTCAAAATGATGGATGACCAGGTCATATAGCCGTGCCAATGCTTTGCGCGAATACCTGTAGGTAACATATCAAGCAACCCATTGTTCGGTTTCCTCTCTATGGGGGTCTTCAGGGATGATATTAATTGAACAAGAGTCCACACTTTTCTGTAGGTAACGTACAAAACATCCCATCGTTGGGTTGCCTCTCTGTGGGGTTTTGATGGACGAGATCAATTGAACAAGAGTTGACATTTTTCTTTTTTATAGGTAACGTATCAAACAACCCATTGTACGGTTGAATCTCTGTGGGGGTTTTGAAGGATGAAATTAATTGAACAAGAGTTTACACTCTTTTACAGGTAATGTGTCAAAGAACCCATTGTAGGGTAGCATCTCTGTGGGGGGTCTTGAAGGATGAAATCAATTGAACAAGAGCTTACAACCTTTTATAGGTAACGTATTAAACAAACCGTTGTACGGCTGGTACTAGGAAATTCCTGATGAACGAGATGAAATAAAAAGTGATTAGAAATACTAAGTATAATGTAAACGAAATCTAGTATCACGTCTAACAACTGTGCTATTTTAAATATTTTAAAGAAAAGTTCAATTGTTGTAATGTATTGGATACATATAACCTGTTATTTCTCTGTGCATGCATTATTCGTAATATAAAACATAAAAAAAGGTGAACTGATAAACAGACAGATAAGTAAATAAATACTTATAAACAGACATATAGAAAGCTAGCAGAGATAAGTTGAAACGTATACTTTTACTCGTATTTTGCATCTTGCCTCTGTAGAATATTTTAAAGATTTTTGAAAACAACAACAACCCCCAAAGTTATGTGCATATACAAACAAAAGAAAGCGACTTCTCTTCTTTCTTCAACGTATGCCAAACGTGAACATTTCTTTAAAATGACTCGCCTGGCTGCATTACTTGATATTGACCGTTCACATTTTTGATGAAGACGCTCCGACGACAAATATTTGCTGGAAAGAAAAATAACAAAGAACAGGGAATGCTCGAGAAAATGGCCTGTGCCGGGTCAAAGACGCAGTTGGAATTGATCTGAAAAGCCAATAGAAATCCTAGGTACAAAACGTAGATGGTGAAAAAGCATTAATGCAAAATTACTAACAGTTCCCAGGCTTAGGGCATCAAATACGGTCCTCGGTTTCGTCTTTTGCCATCATATGTGCATAAAAATATGTGTGAACGTATGATTTTATCGTGGTATATTTTCACAATATTACAAATTTTACGCTTAATTTCATAAATGACCTATAGTACATTAAAAAAAACAGAATGAAGACAATGGTCGAATAAATTTTCCGTTAATTGTTTGCTTGTTTATAATTAAGCACAAAGCTACACAATAGGCTATCTATGCTCTGCTCACCACGGGTATCGAAACCCGGATTCTAGCGTTGTAAGTCCGCAATTTCCGTTAATTAAAGTTTTAATCTCACAAAATCTCAAGTAATGAGCGCGAATCATAAGTATTCTTCTCTTTTGTACATAACATACAGATATTCGATTTGTATAGAATCTGTTTGTTTGGTTTAGAATAAAAACACCTTAGGCTATTTGCTGTAGCCACCGTGGAAATCGAACCAAGGACTTTTGTGTTGTAAATCAATAGACTTACCGCTGTCCCACTGGGAAACATCTGTGGAGAAAACAAGTAACCAAAGAAGGTTCTAGAATTTAGAATTGGGTTAGAACGCTACTAATTTCGAAACATTTATCACTGAATACATTGGTATATTATCTAAAATAACAGCATGAACTTTTCTTTTCGTTCTATCTTTTTTTTTTTTTGTTGTTGTTGTATAAACTCAGCTTGATGCCCATTTTTACGATCACTTTCAACGATCGGTGCGACCATTTCAATATTAGTGCCGTCGGTACTAAATTCTGTGAAAAAAAAGGTGGAAGTTGAGGAATTTATCAACTCTAAGCCTGACTATATTCTCCTAAATAATGTATAATCTTGTTATTAAGTAGAATCTTGTGCTAACTATTAGTTGTAAACTCATAAACACTAGGTTTATTAAAGTGACTTCATGAACATTTAGGTTCTTAATACCCTTTTAGTGACTCGTTTCGTGATAGATAAATGACATAAATAATGAAGTGCGTGTATGTTTGAATAACTGAGTTCAGGAGCAACAATTTACAATGATTAGTAGTTTAAATGACTGAACCCAGGAGCAACAGCTTACAATGCTTAGTAGTTTAAATGACTGAACTCAGGAGCAACAATTTACGATGATTAGTAGTTTAAATGACTGAACTCAGGAGCAACAGATTACAATGATTTGTAGTTTAAATGACTGAACTCAGGAGCAACAGTTTACAATGCTTAGTAGTTTAAATGGCTGAAGTCAGGAGCAACAATTTACAATGCTTATTAGTTTAAATGATTGAACTCAAGAGCAACAGCTTACGATGCTTAGTAGTTTAAATTACTAAACTCAGGAGAAACAGATTACAATGATTAGTAGTTAAAATGACTGAATTCATTAGCAACAGCTTACAATGCTTAGTAGTTTAAATTACTGAACTCAGGAGCAACAGATTACAATGCTTAGTAGTTTAAATTATTGAACTCAGGAGCAACAATTTACAATGATTAGTAGTTAAAATGACTGAATTCATTAGCAACAGCTTACAATGCTTAGTAGTTTAAATTACTGAACTCAGGAGCAACAGATTACAATGATTAGTAGTTTAAATATTGAACTCAGGAGCAACAATTTACAATGATTAGTAGTTTAAATGACTGAATTCGTTAGCAACAACTTACAATGATTAGTAGTTAAAATGACTGAATTCATTAACAACAGCTTACAATGCTTAGTAGTTTAAATGACTGAGCTCAGGGGTAACAATTTACAATGATTAGTAGTTTAAATGACTGAATTCGTTAGCAACAACTTACAATGATTAGTAGTTAAAATGACTGAATTCATTAACAACAGCTTACAATGCTTAGTAGTTTAAATGACTGAACTCAGGAGCAACAATTTACAATGTTTAGTAGTTTAAATGACTGAACTCATGAGCAACAGCTTACAATGCTTAGTAGTTTAAATTACTGAACTCAGGAGCAACAGCTTACAATGCTTAGTAGTTTAAATGACTGAACTCAGGGGTAACAATTTACAATGATTAGTAGTTAAAATGACTGAATTCATTAGCAACAGCTTACAATGCTTAGTAGTTTAAATGACTGAACTCAGGAGAAACAGCTTACAATGATTAGTAGTTAAAATGACTGAATTCATTAGCAACAGCTTACAATGCTTAGTAGTTTAAATTACAGATTCTATTTATTATAGATAACACTACTGGTAATTTAAGTGGCTACATTCATGAACGCTAGTCAAAATGGCTAGATTCTTCAGTAACATTAGCTAACATTACTTGACTGTTTACGTGGTAAATGTTATTAACTACACGAAACATGGTCGTGAGCACTAAATAATATTGTTTGATAGTTTAAATGATTTAATTTATGCTCGCAGTCTAATGTTGCTTAGTTATTTAAATGTCCGCATTCATGAACACTATAGCTACGTTATTTGATAGTTCACGTGTTCATATTCTTGTTAATTAGGTTGTCTAGTTAAACAGCTGAGTTCGCGAACATTGGTTTACAGGATATGTTCAATAATTCTGAAACTGTTGATTTCGTCGATTAGACGCTCATACCTGTCAACACTGAGAGGTGCCAAATCGGGAGACTTTTTATGTAGGCACTGCAACAGTAGCGTCCCCTGGGGGGGAGCATGCTCCCCCAGAAAATTTAGAAAAAATGTGCACTTTTATGCATTATGGGGAACTTCGGACATTTATTTATAGTTATAAGATTGAAATGGTATTTTCTTTGTGTATTTTATTTACAGTGGGTTTATATACTGAGAGAATCACAGTCATCTGCTAATATCATTATACACTTCTGTCGCAAGAATTGAAGAAATATATATACACATATCCTGATTAGTGTTCTTTGTTATATTCGTATGTTGCACTTTTGGCATCTTTCAATATCTGCTTACTGGGCTTGTATTTACTGGCTGGGTAATCTGAGTTAAACTTGCAGTTTAAAAGGGCACATACTGTGTCATGCCCTAAATCAGTCCTGTTCTCTGTTACGATATTTCTCACCATTGAAAATGCCTTTTTCTTTATCCTTGCTGGCATTCTGTGAAGTTGAATTTTGCGACTCCTATTCTTTTTGTTAAGTTATTCAAAAGGTTGATATCGGGAGTTCCGGTAACAGGACTGCATATCGGGAAAGGTGAAAGGCCTGAAAACTGTATATACACATATAGCCGAACACACGTGGATAGGTTATAAGGTAGAGATTGTGTATAATTGATTTACACCCTTTCTTTTTAAGATGATTTCATTCTGTTTAGATATATTTCGCATACTTGTTTAATTACATTCTTCTGTGAATCGTCTACCAGCAGGAAGTAGAATAATGAAAGTTGAAACTGTGTGGTGTAGTATGCAAATACGGCATATCTTATGCCCCCATCGTATGCAATTATTTCTGAAGTTCTAGTTTGGGACATGCTAAATCCACTAGAGGGCATTCATAAAAATCCAGTATGAGTTGTTACTTTTTGTAAATTGGCCAATCCAGGAGGCCTGGGATGGTTTGGTGGTTAGGGTGCTCGACTCGCAATCTGCGGGTTCGAATCCCCGTAACCGAACATGCTTGCTCTTTCAGCTGTGGGGACGTTATAATGTAGCGGTCAATCCCACTACTCGTAGGTAAAAGAGTGGCCCAAATGTCACTGCTAAATTAGGAACGGCTAGCACAGATTGTCCTCGAGTAGCTTTGAACGATTCATACCCAAACCATAGCAGATAGCATCTGCTTGTTGTTCGAATTTCTTTGTTTCACACATTTAAACGCGAATCTTTTATTTCATCTGCAACAAACAGCCACACCTCTCCTTTTACATGTTACACCCACAAACTTCT
>NW_013668149.1:36212-39148 GCF_000517525.1 Limulus polyphemus
CAGTTGCATAATGACTTCTTTTTTTCTGATTGGTCAATTAACTACAGAAAGAAAGTGCATTATGAATTCAGTTTTGGCGTTTCTTGGAAGATTCATTGTAATACTTGAGACTTCAGTCCGTTTCCAGAAAGAAAGAGAAAATCCGCTGTAGAAGTCCAGTCGCTGTTTCACTGTTGTTGTTTTGCGTGTTTGCTGATCGTGTGCGTTATATTCATTTAATCATTGAAATACAGTTCGTCCCCATCATTTACCTTGCTTCTTTTTATCGACAATAATTCCACTTGTTGTTCGAATTTCTTTGTTTCACACATTTAAACGCGAATCTTTTATTTCATCTGCAACAAACAGCCACACCTCTCCTTTTACATGTTACACCCACAAACTTCTCATTTGTTACAGAGCTCAGGTGGCTACGTACAGGTTTGTCCTTGAATTACCACAGTGGTCCTGCTCTCCTTCTGCCAACAATTACAGTCGAATTCTGTCACGTTTTTCTTCTTTTTTCTGAGCTTTTTTAACTGTTAGTATATAACGTTCAGAAGCAAAGCTCAATGTTGAATTAGTAAGAGTAATAGTTCTTTGTGCGCAAGGGAAGGTCTAGGGGATCAGGACCCCCTTTTTTCATAGAGCAAACAATAAAAAAAGAATAAAGCTAAGTGAATTTATTACTTATTTCTGAAGGTTTAAAATAAGCAATAATTATACTACACCATTAATGGAAATTGTAACATTATATCCCTTATTATTATCAATAATATTATTTTTTAAACAATAATGATATATTGATATTTATTAGTTAACATGTTATTAAGGAATAACATGTATCATTACAACCAGGTCACTAAATCATTAAACTTATATTCTAGTTGAAGAATTGGACACCTCTTCCGTATGTCCTGTATTCGCCCCTGGCGGCCTGGCAAGGCCAGGTGGTTAGGGCGCTAGACTCGCAATCTCAGGGTCGCGGGTTCGAATTCCCATCTCACCAAACATGCTAGCCCTTTCAGCCGTGGGAGGCGTTATAATGTGACGGTAAATCCAACTATTTGTTGGTAAGAGAGTAAAATGACTAGCTGCCTTCCATCTCGTCATTTACTGTTAAATTAGGGACGTCTAGCGCAGATAGCCCTCAAGTAGCTTTGCGCGAAATTCAAACCAAATAAATCCCCCATCGCTTGTTGGCCTGGCATGACCAGGTGGTTAGGGCGCTCGACTCGTAATCTGCGGGTTCGAATCCCCATCCCGCCAAATATGTTCGCTCTTTCAGCCGTGGGGGCGTTATAATGTCACGGTCAATCCCATTATTCGTTGGTAAAAGAGTAGCCCATAAGTTGTCGCTTGGTAGTGACGACTAGCTTCCTTACCTCCCGTCTTTCATTGCTTGCGCGAAATTCAAAACAAGCCCAAACCCATCACTTGTTACACTTTTTTGAATAATTATTTTTAAAACGCGAGTGTTGTTTGTTATTATTCAAAGAGCTATACCGTGCTCTGTCCACCAGGGGTATTGAAACCCGGTTTCTAACGGTATGAGTTCGCAAAAATACATCTTGTTTTCCAAATATTCTTTTCACGAAATATGAAAAACCGATTTTTTTTTATGATTCTAAATACTGGAGGTAAGCTTTCACCATTTGTCTGCCATATCCTTGTCAGAAAGTTTCCATGTCGTGTCGTCAGACGTGGTGTCCTTTAACAATGAAAAGTGAATTTGAAAACTGATAGCATCGCTTTAGAAAAGGAAGATTTATATAACTACTGATAACATTAACCAAGCACAGTCGCATTTGGCCATAAATGTGTCACTTTTTTTTAGTCATTCTTTGTGGATATTACAATTTATTTTCCAATAAAAGAAAAACATGAACGTCACACAAATAGTATCGCTCACACATTTATCCTGTATTTTAGTTGTCCCATATCTGACCTTTGAATCGTAGATCCGTATTTCTTATTCTTTTGGTTTCCAATGACATTATGTACAAAGAAAATCCTCGTCAGGGAAATTATAAATCCATGATCTGAACACATCTTTATGATCTAGGTGTATGAATACTTTGCTTAGGAAAGGACAGTTACATATCCTTCCCAAAAGCGATAAATTTTTAGTAGCATCACATACGATACGCCAAACAATGTCAAAATGTGGAATAACTCAGGTAACATAGTGCACATTGGAGTGTAAGCATGTTTAATGAAGAGAATCAGCCAGTGTACAGTATGTCTACATCTTGATTGATAAAGCCGAAGGAATATAGAAACAAAAATCTTCATCTTTGAAGAAATAAAGAATTTTTATTGGATACTATTTCATGAAAATATCAAAATGAAGTTCTAATGTGACTTTATATCAACTGTAACTATCACGTGACTTGCTGATTTGCATAAACTCAGTCCTCTGTACATGTCTAATCAATTAAAAGACGACTATCCGAAGAAATCCATCATGAGATAAACTCACTTATGCTAATTTTTTGGATCTGAAATTTTTTATGGAAGACGTTTTTCCAGAAGTGCTTTTGTGACTTCTTATTGTGAAGAACGCGTCGTGTGCAGTAGTAGGACCAGACTTTAGGGGATTGGAAGGGGCAAGTTGCCAGAGGACTCCAAAGAACTAGGGCATTGTCTAGTGTGCTCGAATGTGCTCATGGAGCGTTCTTGGAGGAGGAAAAGGGGCAATGTAAATTAAGTGTTCTTTTTTTGTCATTATGTTAAAATAATTGTAAGTACTTTTGTCTAACTATTATACTTCACATGTTATTGAGAGTTAACAATAAAACGTAACTCTTATTCAAAATGATATTGAGTTTTGTAACCCCCTTGGTTGTGTGATTAAATATAAAACACAAATTGTGGTTGATATTCTATACTTATCAAGAGTTATTAACCTTTATAGAAAACAGTTGAAGTTTTGTCAAGATCCTGATGTTCCTTTT